>NC_054468.1:234991624-234996624 GCF_017639515.1 Carcharodon carcharias
CCCTTGCTGGGAAGCAAGAATTGTTCACTCATGTCTACTCTTGTGAAGTGGAGCAGGAAGAGCTGAGGGACACGGGTGATCTCTTTGTAGGGGCCATCTCACTGCCAATGTTGCGGAATTAATGTCCACAATTCACCAGGTGGGAGTGAGACTGGAGCTTTCATCAGGGAGAGATTCAGGGACCCCAGGACAGTACACTTGGCAGTAATTCTCCACTTCAGCATTTCCAGTCAATGATTTTACAGCTATTAAAACTAACATCTGTAATATGAAGGCTAGACGTGCCGAATTTCCCGATACACTGTTGGAGTGCATCCCTGCACTATGGTCTCTGAACAGATGATAAATGGCTGAATTTGGGGTTCAGCCCCCAAGTAAAGTCATGTATGACAAGCCCTTCCATCCTCCTCAAATCAGGAATGTGATGGAATACGCTCTACTTGCCAGAATGAGTTTGGCTCCAACAACATTCAATAAACTTGACACCACTCAAGGGAGGGCAGCCCGCTTAATAGGCACCCTATCCACAGCCTTCCACATCCACTCCCTCCACCACTGATGCATGGATGGGGGGTGTTGTAGGGAGGGGGAAGGGGATTAAGTGTTGAGGGCACCAGCAAGCGCCGCTAATGACCCGTCTGTGAGCCTTATCCTTCTATCTGCATGAGCTCACCACTCTGCAGGGTCTCTGAGGATATTTAATTGATTATTATTGATTATTATTATCACTGACTACAAGATGCACTGCAGAAACTCACCAAGGCTCCTTCGAAAGCATCTCCCAAACCCTCAACTCCTATCATCTAGAAGGACAAGGGCAGCTGACACATGGGAACACCACCACCAGCAAGCTCTCCTCTAGGTCACTGACTTGGAACTATATCGCTGTTCCTTCACTGCTGCTGGATCAAAATCCTGGAACTGCACCACATGGACTGCAATGGTTCAAGAAGGCTGCTCACCACCACCTTCTCAAGGGCAATTAGGGATGGGCAATAAATGCTGGCCCAGCCAGCGAAGCCCACATCCCATGAATGAAATTTAAAAAGTAATCTCTTGAACGCAGAACTTTACAAAATCGTCTTTTTAAATTTAACATCATGGATCGAGGGAATAATGATCAATCAACTCTGTCCAGAGACAGGCCCGTATGATTCAAACTGAAGACCTATTGAAAAATCAGGTGACAGTTTTCACACCTTGACATAGAAAGGGGGACAACTGCTTTTATTGCACACAGAGATACAAAGGATTCACTGCTGTGAGGAAGAAACAACAGTTATGCAGGGTAACCTGGTTTGTGTTAACTACTAAGCTGAATGCTTGTAAAAGTTGGTTTCCTGTTCAAAAGGAAGGGAACATTACTGACAGGACTTTTGGAGAGTTAAGGAACAAGGAGTTGCTGAGGTGGCCTTGCTGTTTGAAGTCAGTTCTAGAATAGTCAGACTGGAATGATTTTCGAAGGACACCGTAAGATTTGACCTGGTGGGGTAGGGAGTAGTGAGCCTGCTAGAAGCTGGGAATACCTTGAGATTTAATCTTGTATGGCTATCCATCTACCAGGAGCATGGCATAAAGTAAAAGCTTCTCTTGTGGCATGTGTTGGTTGAATTAATTAGCTAATACAGAAGTGCCATTCACTTAAGTTGGTGTATTAGTTGTGTGTTAAGTACCATTTGATCCTTGTTGATTTTAATTTGTTTATTGCAGTAAAAGTCTTAAAATGTCAAATCTTGTCCTTCAGTTTATTTCCATTGGTCGCTGGGAAATTCATCTCTTTTTTCAAAATTATCTGTCTCTATGCAGATCATAACAAACACAGACACTATACAAAGCGTGCAATTCTGACTTTTTATTTCAATTTTAAAAAAACTTTAGATTTTCCCAGAACAATCAATGTTAAAAAAAACATATTGAAGAACAGGCAAAAAAAACATATTGAAGAACAGGCAAAAAAAATATTGAAGAACAGGCAAAAAACATATTGAAGAACAGGCAAAAAAAACATATTGAAGAACAGGCAAAAAAAAACATATTGAAGAACAGGCAAAAAAATCATATTGAAGAACAAGCAAAAAAACAAACAAACTGAAGAACAAGCAAGTGTTTGTGTTAAAATTCACTTATAAAATTCTGCTGTCCAAGCTTCATTGCATCTTTGCTGATTGGGGAACTGAAGGTTGGGTTGTAATTGGCTGCTGTTCACCATCCTCCTCTCCCTGCTTGGGTCCTTGTTTGTTCTAGTTCCGCTTTGCAAGGATGTGAGTGCCTCTTCTCTGCAGCATGCAGTGCTGTGTCAGCTCACTCAAGGTGACATTTCAAATCGCTGTGCAGAACATCTGAAACCCTGTACAAGTATGAATGAGCATAGGGGGCTGTAGGATTATGCATTTGCCTCTTGAGCGGGAGTTATTATAGACAGTCTCAAGGGGTGTCTGCAGATCCTACAGATATGTCATCAAGCACGATGACAGCAGTTAACCCACGGATCCAGGAACTTTGCATTGTATCTTCCTCCTTGAGTGACTGGAAAATCTCCTGAGTTTATCAAGGTACATGCATCCCGACCTGGGATAGAGAGAGATCTTTGAAACCGTGTGGATGGTATCACAAGAGCAGTCAGTGGCTCCTGGAGAGTGACAGAGCCAGTAAAGTGAACTCTCAGTCTGTGCCTTTGAATTGTGGGTTGGGAAATATTGTCAAAATGTCTCCGAGTAGGTTACATGGTGGATTACCCTCAGAATGTACTGAGTGTTTGATAGTGAATAAAAATATCATTAACAGGTGGATTAAAACAGAAGGTTTTAAATAGGAAACTGGCTCCACATTCAGAGGCTGAGGGTGGGATTTTCCAGTCCCCCCCCTAACCCCCACACACCAAATCATCCGCCTCTGGGCCACATCTTGGCATTTATCTGAAGAAAGCCTGGGGCAGCTCATGCAAATTGGATGGAGGGTCCCAGCGACCAGATCCTGGAACACCCAAGTGTGGCACGGGGTGGGTGGAGCATCAAACACATGGATCGTCTCCAGGCAGCGGCATCCAGGACGTGGATCTTCAAGCTGCAAGGGGCTGGGTGCAAGGGGCACTGTTGGGTCTGTGCTGGGAGGTTGGGGGGGGTGGGGTGGGTGGATTAGACAGGGAGGAGAGGAATGAAGAGGTGGGGCAGGTGTGGAGGCATTGAGGGGTGGTAGGGGAAAGAGAGATTCTGCAGGGGTCACCGAATGGGTGAACTGGTATGGAGTGGGGAGGGTGGAAAAGGATGTGTTGGAGGGCAAGTCGGGGGTGGGTGGGGGGGGCACAGTGTGTGCAGGTCTGAACGGGCATGGGGTGGGGTGCGTAGAGATGAAAGGGGTTCAGAGAAAGGGGTCTGTGGTGTCAATGGATGTGTCCTGGGAGGCATACGGAGCGGATTGGTGATCGGAAGGGATGTTGAGGGTTACAGGGGGCAGTGGGAGCTGGTCGGGTGGGAGGGTGGGGGTTCAGTGATGGCGGGTGAAGGGGCATTGAGGGTTCTCAGAGGGGATATGGAAGGAGAAACAGGTTCTGGGAGTAGGCAGGATGGGGGGGCATGGGGGTGGGCACCTTGGGGAAGGTAGGGGACTTCAACATTCACCTGCACAGGATGGAGGGTGATGGGGGAGACAGGTGAAGGGTAACGGCAGGAAGGTTAAACGTTGCATCTTGTGGGGGTGGGGGGGTGGCGATGGTTATGTGGGAGAGGGTGTGGGTGACGGGGGGGTGGGGAGAGGCTGTTAGACTTTACCATGCAGAGCCTCAAGGTGGTGCCCTCGAGACGCTGCTCGCGAGGTGGGTCATTGGGGGTGGGAGGAGTTGCAGGTCAGTTCAACTGGGCCAGTGAAGGAGAAGCTCAGCCTGTAGCACATCCAGTGCTGGGCCCTGGGGCCAAGGAGAGTGTGAAGTGTAAAGACTTAGTGTGCACAGGAATATTGTTACACACAGCGTGCGAGGACCCTGGCAAATACCTTTGCCTCCCTGTATGTGTCTGATTCAGGGGGATACAGACCCAGTCTGGAGTGTCCCTCTGAATATTGGGTGGGTGGGGGGTGGTGGGGACATGTACCGGCTTAGGGACTGGATCTCAAATAAACCACATCGGATTTCATTAAAGTGCAAGTGCTCTATATTTACAATCACCATTCACCCATCAGCCACATGTGAAATCAAAACTTCCTCATTTTCATCCCCTGCCACTTCTTCTAGGTGCTCCCCCGACATCTGCAGTAAGGCCGGAGGCAGCCTGCTGACCAGTTTGTCCTGTTGCCCTGGCGGCCGTCCTCTGGAGACCCTGAGGCTTGGAGGGTCCCGGCTGACTTTGGCTGTGCTGCTGTGAGGCAGCTGCTCCATCTCAGAGGGCAAAGGGGATTCCGAAGGGCCGGACACCCTCAGTGGAGGTCTCAGGGGTGTCCTCCGCTTGGGTGCTTCAGGGGAAGGGGCATCTAGAGAGAGGTCGAGGTACCCCAACCCCTCTCGCCACTACAAAAGCTCAGCGATGGGGTGCAGGTCAGTGCGCATTACTGGCACAAACTGGGCATTCTGCTGGACCAGGTTCTCCATGGCATCTGACACCCGTCCCATGATGCACGCACATGTTGACATCACTTCATCAGAGAGCAGGTGGACGCACTCCTCCACCTCACATGCCTCTCTGTTGAGGGTCTCTGATACCTCTGTGTCTGTGCCTTTGAATTGTGGGTTGGGAAACATTGTCATCTCCATCTAGTAAGGATCCATGTATAATATAGTCCCAAAGAAACCTAAGGCTCAAGCCTTTCCTCCATGTTGGAGACAGCTCAGACAGTCACTCACTCTCTCCTCCCTCACTCCCTCACAGGTGGCAGCAGGAAGAGGGTGAGGGGAGCAGAGGAAGCCCTGTCCAGCAGTACCTCCAGCCCACAGGGGACTTTGGGGAGAGGAAGAAAGTCTACCTGTAGAGGCATCACAGCAGTCACCTGCACCCTCCACCAGCCCAGAGTCC
>NC_054468.1:235001624-235137546 GCF_017639515.1 Carcharodon carcharias
CTATCCTTCCCTCTATCCTTCCCTCTCTCTCTCTCTCTCTCCCTCCCTCTCTCTCTCCCTCTCTCTCTCTCTCTCCCTCCCTCTCTCTCTCCCTCTCTCTCTCTCTCTATCTCTCCCTCTTTCCTGTTGGCCTCAGCTTTTCCTGTGCAAAGAGAGAAGATGGGGTTGAGAGCTACTGGGTTTCATGTATCTTCCTCACGCTTCCACTTTTCCAAATAACCTACTGGATTGTGTGCCATGTGACTGATACACGGCAGCTTCTCCACAAGGCCTCTGGCAGCACCCTCCAGAGCGGTGAGCGCGCGCAGATAGAAGGATAAGGCTCACAGAGGCTTGTCATTAGCAGTGCCCGCTGGTACCGTCAGTGCCTGAGCCCCTTTCCCTGTCCCCGCCAACCCGGACAGTATCTGAGATCTGTGTGTGGAAGGGTCAGGAACCCGCAGGTACCCTCTCCACCTGCCGACTAGAGGTCGGGGCTGTGGGGCTGTGAATCACTTGATCACGTTGAGCAGCCCTTTAGTGCATGGGCCACACAGGTGGTGCCCTTTCCACTGAGGTCCAGGCCCCCTGTACTATTCAGTGAGGTGAGTGAGAGCAGTTGAGGGTTCACTGACCCTGGCAGAGCCGATGAGGTCCTTCACACATTTGTGGCAGTGCCGGGCAGCCCACTAACAGAGGTCCTGGGCGCTGGCCACCCTGGAGACTTCCTCGCCCTCCTCCTTCCCCTGCTGCATTGGGAAGGGCCTCCAGGGATGTGTCGCTGACTCTGGGGGCCGGAGCTCCCTGGGGTCAAGCTGGTCATCTCCTCCTTCAACCGTGGGGAAGTGTGATGTCAGCAGGCCTCTTAAATATGGCTCCTGGATATGATGGCACGCTGAGGGCCATTCAGCTCTCGCCCCACCACAAAAAACATTGGGAAACTCTCTACTGCATAACTAATGAGGCTGGCATTGTGTGATTTAGCACAAATTCCCACCAGCCTCCGGTTCCCACCCCCGCTGCAGGGCTTCAGCACTGAATGGGAAACTCCACCCTGAGTGTGAACCAGTCCAAACCATTTCACATCCTAACCCCAGTTGCCATTGCCGGGAGGCAGCTCGTCAATTCCCCTGGGAAAAAAAAAACAGTGCGTGGTTTTGACTGCCAAGCTGCATTGACACAAGAACAGAGCATGTCGGGCTGCACTGGATCTGTTGTAACCTGTCGAGTAAGTCAGTGGAGCCACTGGGCAGCTCACAAGCTAACCAGGCACACCCCTGCTATCACCTGAAAGAGCACAAGCCACAGAGCAACCATCGGAAATTCTGATCCCCACTCACATTTACCGCGTGCAGCTTAGTAATAGCAAAAGGATTAGCCGTTTATGTTTGGTTCTAATTATATCTGTGATTGATGCTGATGACACCCTCCTTAACCTCTTTGCCGTATTCAAATCAGCGAATGGCACTGTGCTCTCCCGGTGCCTCCCTTCTATAGTGGTACTGCCCTCAGCTCCTCCCTTCCCATGTATCTCCTGCCCGAAGGTGGTCTCACTGGTGAGTATGGGCTGTTCCCACACATTGGTCACGAGCACCAGCCCCTCTCCCCCAATCTATCTCTCCACTACCTCAGTGTTATGAGGTTGTTTGCCTGACACCTGGTCTTGGATGAGGTGCCTTTTCCTTCAGTTTAATGTTGGAAAGACCAAAGCCATCTTCATCAGCTGCAGCCAGAGCTCCTCACCCACACCAATTATTCCATAAAAGAGCATGTGAATTAGGATCAGGATCAGGCCATTCACCCCCTTGAGCCTGCTCCGCCCATCAATAAGCTCATGGCTGGCCTGATTGTGGCTTCAGCTCTGTGTTCATTCCTACCCCCCATAACATTTGACACCCCCTTGTCAATCAAGGATCTGTCTAATTCAGCCTTAGGAATATTCAATGGCCCAACCTCCACTGCTCTTGGGGGAAGAGAGATCCACAGGTTCACTGCCTTCTTGGGGATAAAACTCTCTCCTCATCTCCATCATAAATGGGAGACCCCTTACTTTAAATGATTCCAGTTCTAGTCTCTCCTGCAAGGTAAGCATCCTTTCAGCCTCCAGCCTGTCAAGCGTCGACTATCCCCATTGCTTGTCTGAACTGCGCAAATAGTCAAAGTGAGAGAAAATCCAGGATGTTTCCAGGGGGTGGGGCCCAGGGCCCTGCACCTCCCCCATGGTGAGCCCCTCTGCTAGGCTTCCTGAAATGTAGCCTGGGATATTCCCCGTGGATATTTTAGAGAGGAGCATTCACCAGGTCCCAGATATCTGCTGGAGTCAGGACACAAGGTTCTCTCAGAACTAATCCTAACCTTTCGCACCATTTTCCAATGTCAACTTTTTTTGAATTCAGCCAATCAGAGCTCTCGCACTCCATCTCAGTGAGAATAAGGGAGCAGGCTCCTTGTGAATCCCCACCTTCCGCCCGATCCCAGCTCATTTGTCCTTCAGTCTGGGATAAAGGAGCCACACCAGGGGAGATCAGTGTGCAACAAACACAATCTTTATCACCACTGACTGATTAGTGTTTGGCTTTACTCAGTCAAGTGCCCAATGCTGTCTGTATCTCTCCCTATTCACCCTTTGAAACAAGGAGTTGCCCATTCTCCATTGAGCAGCTACACAGGTAAAATCCATTGTTACTGATAACACCCCCACCACATGGTGCCAGTACAGAGGGAGTGGGCCACACTCTTTAAAAAAAATGAACAGGGATATCACTCAAATCCATTATACTGAGAGATTAGAGTCTACTCTAAAGAGGTTCTATTATAAAGAGAGAAGTGAGATCACTGGGCTCCATTGTAAAGAGTGTCCAGGAGCAGGGCCCATGTTCACACGAGAGTTGCAGACCAATCAGAGCAAAGATCTTATGATGAGCACCTGAGAGTGGGGAGGGCTCACAACCAAGACCCCTTCTGAAGAGGGAAGCTCACCATCACAACGTCAGGAATTGCTTTCCTTCCAGCATTAGGAATACGTTGGAGTTTTCCTGTCACAAGTTACTTTCATGTTCGGTTTTTCTTTCAAGGAGTTTTTTTTCTTATACATTGGTGCCAGAATCACATGGGGAGGATAAAATGTCCTGGGTCTGGGTTAGACAATGTGCCTGTAAAGGAAGCTGCTTGATTTTGTACAGTAGTGTCGTGGTTCCCTCGCTAGAGGAACAATTCAGAGTGTGTTCAGGTTCCACCAGAACGGTTTGAGAATTAGAATTCAGTTTTAAAAATCTGGAAATAGATAGCTGGCCTCAGTAAAAGTGACCATGAAACAATCAGATTGTTGTAAAAATCCACCTGATTCACCAATGTCCTTGATGGAAGGAAGCTTTGCTATTGTTACCCTGTCTGGCCAAGCAAGGCACTCAGCTTTGGTCCAATTTGAAGACCACCAACATCTATGAGAACTATGCAAGCAAAATAAATACAGTATTAAAAACAAAAAAACTGCGGATGCTGGAAATCCAAAACAAAAATAGAATTACCTGGAAAAACTCAGCAGGTCTGGCAGCATCGGCGGAGAAGAAAAGAGTTGACGTTTCGAGTCCTCATGTCCCTTCGACAGAACTTTAAGTTCTCCGCCGATGCTGCCAGACCTGCTGCGTTTTTCCAGGTAATTCTGTTTTTGTTTTAAATACAGTATTACCCTTGGCAGCAGTGCCAACATCTTGAAAATGAATTAAATGAGACTTTTTTTTAAGGAAGTAAATTAACAGGCATGTACTGTCAGGTTAATGAGATTCAGGAAATCAACAGTCTTAAGGAGGAAACTAGAGGCAGGAAATTCTTTTTTTTTTAAATGGTGACATCTCATCCAGAGAACCCGCATTAAACAGCTGACGAAAACTCCAGCCTCCTATTAAAATGCAATGATACGGCGAACAGCGTTTAAACTTGCTCCTGCAATATGTGAGTCACTGGCTGTGAAAGCTTCTCAGCAGCTATTGCCTGTGTTTACGGTACAGGAGACAGGGGTCCCTTCCAATCTGTTGGTGATGTTCATGGTGCAGAACATTTAGAAAATCCCATCCTACCCTGAAGCTGTGGTTAAAAGCAGAAGCATGTCTCAGCATCATAGGAGCTTACCCACAGTTGTACCATTGTGTGTGGCAACAAAATAGCTCCCTTCATTGACACTGGGATCAGCAGACACCCATCCATCCTTCGAGGCTTCATCGGATGCTCCATCCACCAAGATCTGAAAGATGAAGAGGGACAATGTGGAGCAGAGCTCATAGTTATTGACATTACCGAGACATTACTCACTATTATACAGCTCAGAAAGGTAGGAACAGGAGGAGGTTATTCAACCCCTTGAGCCTGTTCTCCATTCAAGGAGAACTTGGCTAATCTGTGACCTAACTCCAGATTGCTTAATCCATGTGGTGAAAATCTATCAGTCTCAATTTTAAAATTAATCTAGCATCTATTGTCATTTGTGGAGGAGAGATCCAAACTTCTCCTACCCTTTATGTAAAGAAGCGTTTCCTCATTTCACTCCTGAAAGACTTGCTCTAACTTTTAGACTCTGTCCCCCAGGCCTAGACTCCCTAACTAGAGGGAAAAATTTCTCTCTATCATATCTGTTAACTACAATCAAATCATCCCTTAGCATTCTATAATGATTCAATGATTCTATTCTCATAAAATCCTAGTTTGTGTAACCTTCCCTCGCCGCTTAACCCTTGGAGTTCAGGTATCATTCCGGGAACACTACACTGCCCTCCCTCCAAAGCCAGTCAATCCTTCCCAAGGTGCAGTGCCCAGAACTGCTCACAGTAACTCCAGATGTGGCCTAACCAGGGATTTGTATTGTTGAAAGCAGGACTTTGAACAGCCTCCCACCCCACCCATTGTATTCTAATTCTCCAGATATAAAGGCCTGTGATACATATGCCATTTTGATTATTTTCTGTACCTGTGCAGGATATTTTAATGGGCTATGTATCTGGACTCCAATCCTTTATTCCTCCACTGTCTCAGCTTTCTATCATTAAGAAAGTTCCCTGTTCTTCACCTTGTCCCCATCAAACACTCCCAGGACAGGTACAGCACGGGGTTAGATACAGAGTAAAGCTCCCTCTACACTGTCCCCATCAAACACTCCCAGGGCAGGTACAGCACGGGGTTAGATACAGAGTAAATCTCCCTCTAAACTGTCCCCATCAAACACACCCAGGACAGGTACAGCACGGGGTTAGATACAGAGTAAAGCTCGTCTACTGTGTCTCCATCAAATACTCCCAGGACAGGTACAGCACGGGGTTTGATTCAGAGTAAAACTCTCTCTGCATTGTCCCCTTCAAACACTCTTAGGCCAGGGATAGCACGGGTTTAGATAGAGAGAAAAGCTCCCTCTACACCGTCCCCATCAAACCCTCCCAGGGCAGGAACAGCACGGGGTTAGATACAGAGTAAAGCTCCCTCTGCACTGTCCCCATCAAACACGCCCAGGACAGGTACAGCACGGTTTGAAGAGCAGACGAAAAGGATTGTGTGTGACTGAGATGTAAGCAAGCAGTGAAAGGACAAGTGTGAACTCAGCGAAGGGAATGAGGAAGTTACGCAGTGAGGAACGTTGAAGAAAAGAAAAGGTGAGAGGATGTGGGTGGGAAAAGGGTGAAAACTATGCTTCACAGATGAGAAGAAAAGACATCTTCTGGTATTTTATTTCTGACCTTGCTGTCGGATGACTCACTGACCACATCATCATCGTCACCAAAACACTTATCAGGGATGGGAGGGGGCTTGTCCTCACAGTCCACATTCTCATGAGGTGATGAACAGCCATGGAGATTCAGTGGTGCTGTTTCCTTGGGCTTTTTGTTGACTCGAGCATACACAGGTGCCACTTTCTCTAACTGAGAGCCAACCTGCTTCTTGCCGGCATCATCCTCAATGATGAACTCTGCCTTAGGTGTTTGGAGGCTGAACTGGGTCGAAGCTGCGTAGGGAGGTTCAGCAGGGTCTTCTCCAGCCTGTAGGTCCATGGCTGTCAGCTCATTCGCTGTTTGGTACACTGGGTCACTCTTCCCATCAGAGTTTTCCTTACTGAGGGAGACATTGGGAATCTCCGGCAGGGCTCTGCTATGCTGGGATGGGAAGTCTCCATGATCCTGTGTACCAGTCACTTGCATGTCACTCTGCCAACTCATTGTATGTGATCCAGGGGCACCTGTGAGGGTTTGAGAGTGAGGGGAAACTGAAATATACACATGTACGTCACTCAGCTTAAACCAGAAACTAGACTCCTAATCAATAGAAGAACGAAGCTGAACCTATAATAATGCCTTTTCTACCTCATGATATCTCAAAGCCCACCAAAGACAATCAAGCACATTTACAACTGGAATTTTGGAAAATCAGCAGCCAATTTAGGAACATGGAGCAGGAGAAGGCCATTCAGCCCATCGAGCCTGCTCTGCCATTCAGTGCAATGATGGCTGATCATCCACTTCAATGCCTTTCTCGCACACTATCCCCATATCCCTTTGGTGTTTAGAAATCTGTCAATCTCTGCTTTAAACATACTCAATAACTGAGATCCCACGGCCCTCTGGGGTAGAGAATTCCAAAGATTCACCACCCTCTGAGTGAAACATTTCTTCTCCTCTCAGTCCTAAGTGTCTTCCACCTTATTTTGAGATTGTGTCCCCTGGTTCTAGACTCCCCAACCAGGGGAAACATCTTACCTGCATCTACTCTGTCTATTCCTTTAAGTATTTTGTAGGTTTCAATGAGATCACCTCTCATTCTTTGAAACTCTAGAGAATACAGGCCCAGTTTCCCCAATCTCTCTTCACAAGACAGTCCCATCATCCCGGGAACAGGTCTGGTGAACCTTCGTTGCGCTCCCTCTATGGCAATGATATCCTTTCTGAGATAGGGGGACCAAAACTTCTCACACTACTCCAGGTGCGGCCAAACCAAGCTTCTACACAATTGAATGCATCCACTATCTCTATAGCAACCTCTTTTAAAACTCTAGGACGCAGAATATCAGGTCCCGGGGAATTATCAACTTATAGTTCCATTAATTTCTCCAATACAATCTTCTCACTTATACTAATTCCCTTCACTCTTCATTCTCCATAGTCCCCTGTATCTCTAAATCTGGGAGATTCCCTGTATCTTCCTCAGTGGAAGACAAACACAAAGTAATCATTTAGCTTCTCTGTCATTTCTCTACTCCCCATTAGAAATTCTGACCCTGCCTGTAATGGACCCACATTTGTCTTAGCTGAACGTTTCCTTTTTACAGACCTATAGGAGCTTTTAGAGTCCGTTTTCATGTTTGCACACAGCAGGCTTTCACCAAGGACAATGTGGTAATTGAGCTAGCAATCTATTTTTAGTGAAGTTGGTTTAGGGGTAAATGTTGACCGGGACATTGGGAAGCACTTCCCTTCTCATCAAGGGAATAATTTGAAAATGATTTTAATTTAGGTCAGTCAGAGTTCAGTGTTGCCAGTTGCCAATCAAGATGTCACAATCTGTAACTTGTTAGATTTGAGTGTCTCGGGTTTTGAAAGTGCAATCAGATCTTCAATGACTCAGTTTGTGATGCAACTTCTGCAAACCACAAACTAAACCTCGCTGTCTGTTTATACAGATTAACAAATCAGCTTCAACACAGCGGAAACCTTTCCCAGTGAACAAACTGGTAGGGAAATTCATGACTAAGATACGTGCTTCATTGCAGGTACACTGGGTGAGACATACACATGTGCCTCATCCACACACATGTACACATGCAGACACACACGTGCAGCCACAAATGCACACTCATGCTCACACAGATAAAATCAGACTCACACAGAAATGCTTACACAGGCACAGACAAACAGAAATAGACACAGACACACAGACAAATAGAGAGGCACACACAGAAACACACAAATACACAGACACATACACACACACACACACACACACACACATACATATACCCAGAAACACACACACACAGACTCACACAGGGTCTTACACACACAGAGATTCACACACACACACACAAACACATACAGATAGACATTGACATGCACACAGGCACACACAGACACAGGTACACACAGACACACACATACACAGACACACACGCACACACAGACACACACACACACACACATAGACAGACACACACACAAGCACATACACACATGCACACACATAGACACGCACACAGACACATAAGCACACATACACACACATATACAGACATGCACACACATACACGCACACACACAGAGGCGCACACACACAGAAGTACACACAAACACATACAGACAGGTACAGACACACACACATAGACACACATACAGACACACACACACAGGCACACACACACAGACACATGCACACAGACACACAGATGCAAACACATAGATGCAAACACACAGACAGACACACAGACATATGGACATACAGACACAGACACACACAGATGGAAACACAGATACACACACAGACACACACACACAAACACAGACAGACACATGGACACACAGACAGACAAACATACACGCAGGCACATACAGACACAACACACACACACACACACACATGTACACAGACACACACACACACAGAGGCACACAAACACAGATGCACACACAAACACTTACAGACAGGTACAGACACACACACATAGACATGCACACACACAGACACAGGCACATACACACATAGGCACAAATACACATACACACACAGACAGACACAGTCACATACACACACAGACACACACACACACACACACAGATACATGGACACACACAGAGACACACTGACAGACACACACAAACAGGCACTCATGCGCGCACACACACACATACACATATATGCACACATACAGAGGCGCACACACTGATGCACACACAAACACATACAGACAGGTACAGACTCACACACATAGACATGCACACAGACACAGGCACATACACACATAGGCACAGACACACAGACACACACACACACAGACACACACACAAATACACACACACACACACACACACATACACACACACAAATACACACACACGCACACATACACACAGGCACACCCAGACAGACACACATGCAGGCACACACAGGCAAAAAGACACACAGACACACAGACACACACACTGACAAACATTGGCCTGAATCTTCCGCTTGACATGCAAGGTGCATAAAATGACGAGTGGTGATGTTGGGCCTGCGTCTAGGTGTTGCTGTGCTTCAGTTCGGTGGCTGCGTGCTGGAGTCGGCTGTGTTCCCGCTGAACTGTCAAAGGCCTGTTAAGGCCATTAATCAACTAATTGAGGCACTTGTCAGGGCTGCTCGTCCAACATTAAGGTTATTGAGGCAGGTGAAGAGCCCAGGCGGCCTTTGCATTTTTCATGGACACTCACCCACAGGCGGGATGAGGCTTCGTGAAGGGTTTATTAATTTAATAAAATGTTTCATGTAAATTCATAAACATGTCCCAGTTCATGTGACATTATCACATGAGGGAACATGTCTGAATAATTTTATTTTTTTATTTTTCAAGCTTTTATGACTTTTATTCATCTCCCAGAGGCCGCTCCGTGCTTCAGGGAGATTTCTGCACTCTCCCGCGCACAGGCTCGGACTCTCCCTCTCCCCCCCCACCGCCCGCACAGGTAGCGCTGAGCACCACTGGGTGTGCATCACACTGGCCTTAATGGGCCTGCCCACGTCAAATGGTTGCGCATGGATGATCGCAGGTGGCGATCAGCTACATACTCCCACCCAGCCTGCCCAACAGGAAGAAATTTCTCCCCATAGACACACACACACAGACACACACACAGACACACACACACAGACACACACACACAGAAACACACACACACAGACACACACACACACATAGACACACACACACACACACACACACACACACAGAAACACACACACACACACATAGACACACACACACACACACACACACACACACAGAAACACACACACACAGACACACAGACACACAGACACACACACACACACACAGAAACACACACACATAGACACACACACACAGACACACAAAAACACACACACACAGACACACACACACACACACACACACACACAGAAACACACACACACACACACACAGAAACACACACACACAGACACACACACACATAGACACACACACACACACAGAAACACACACACACAGACACACACACACACATAGACACACACACACAGAAACACAAACACATAGACACACACACACATAGACACACACACACATACACATACACACACACAGACACACAGAGACACACACAGACACACACGTAGACACATGCTTACACAAAGACACACACACACACACACAAACAGATGCACACAGAAACAGACGCACATACACACACACAAACATAGACACAATGACACAATAGGTGTAGCAATATCCAACAAGCAGTGACTTCATTACTGATGTCAAAGCCAAAATAAAAAATTCTACCATTGCACCTGGTCGATTCAAACCACTGACTGAGTCACGACAATGATTTCACCAGATACTGATTTCCAGACTCTCACTCGATCCAGCACCCACCCACTTCTCAATTCACTTAACCAGGTTAAACTGATGGCACAGCACCTACTCCAAATAGCTAATGGTAAAACCAGAACTGGGACCAGGAAATGACACTTTCACAGCACTCGAACCTCTCTAAGCACTCTTGTTAAATCATACTCTCCCTGTATCACACCCTCGCTGTATCACACCCTCACTGTATCACACCCTCGCTGTATCACTCCCTTCGTGTATCACACTCTCCCTGTATCACATTCTCCCTGTATCACACCCTCGCTGTATCACACCCTCACAGTATCACATTCTCCGTGTATCACACCCTCGCTGTAACACACCCTCACTGTATCACACTTTCGCTGTATCACACACTCACTGTATCACACCCTCACTGTATCACACGCACGCTGTATCACACCCTCACTGTATCACATTCTCCCTGTATCACACCCTCGCTGTATCACACACTCACTGTATCACAACTTCGCTGTATCACACTCTCACTGTATCACACTCTCCCTGTATCACACCCTCCATATATCACACCCTCACTGTATCACACCCTCACTGTATCACACAATCCCTGTATCACACCCTCCCTGTGTCAGACTCTCCCTGTATCACACTCTCCATGTATCACACCCTCACTGTATCACACTCTCCCTGTATCACACCCTCGCTGTATCACACCCTAACTTTATCACACTCTCCCTGTATCACACCCTCGCTGTATCACACCCTCACTGTATCACACTCTCCCTGTATCACACCCTCACTGTATCACACTCTCACTGTATCACACCCTCACTGTATCACATTCTCCCTGTATCAAACCCTCACTGTATCACACTCTCCCTGCATCACACCCTCACTGGATCACACTCTCCCTGTATCACACCCTCATTGTATCACACCCTAACTGTATCACAAGCTCGCTGTATCACACTCTCCCTGTATCACACACTCCCTGTATCACACCCTCGCTGTATCACACTCTCACTGTATCACACCCTCACTATATCACACTCTCCCTGTATCACACCCTCACTATATCACACTCTCCCAGTATAACACTCTCCCTGTATCACACCCTCACTGTATCACACTCTCCCTGTATCACACCCTAACTGTATCAAACTCTCCCTGTATCACACGCACCCTGTATCAAACTCTCCCTGTATCACACACGCACTGTATCACACTCTACCTGTATCACACTCTCCCTGTATCACACCCTCACTGTATCACACCTTCGCTGTATCACACCATTACTGCATCACACCCTCGCTGTATAAGACCCTCGCTGTATCACAAACTCACTGTATCACAAACTCGCTACATCACACCCTTCGTGTATCACACTCTCCCTGTATCACACTCTCCCTGTATCACACCCTCACTGTATCACACGCTCACTGTATCACACTCTCCCTGTATCACACTCTCCCTGAATCACACCCTCACTGCATCACACCCTCACTGTATCACACTTTCGCTGTATCACACCCTCACTGTATCACACCCTCACTGTATCACACTTTCGCTGTATCACACCCTCACTGTATCACACTCTCCCTGTATCACACCCTCCGTGTATCACACCCTCACTCTATGACACCCTCACTGTATCACACTCTCCCTGTATCACACCCTCCCTGTTTCACACTCTCCCTGTATCACACTCTCCCTGTATCACACCCTCACTGTATCACTCTCTCCCTGTATCACACCCTCGCTGTATCACACACTAACTGTATCACACTCTCCCTGTATCACACCCTCACTGTATCACACCCTTACAGTATCACACTCTCCCTGTATCACACCCACACTGTATCACACTCTCACTGTATCACACCCTCACTGTATCACACTCTCCCTGTATCACACCCTCACTGTAACACACTTTCCCTGTATCACACCCTCACTGGATCACACTCTCCCTGTATCACACCCTCACTGTATCACACCCTAACTGTATCACAACCTCGCTGTATCACACTCTCCCTGTATCACACTCTCCCTGTATCACACCCTCGCTGTATCACACTCTCACTGTATCACACCCTCACTGTATCACGCTCTCCCTGTATCACACCCTCACTATATCACACTCTCCCTGTATAACACTCTCCCTGTATCACACCCTCACTGTATCACACTCTCCCTGTATCACACCCTCACTATATCAAACTCTCCCTGTATCACACGCTCCCTGTATCAAACTCTCCCTGTATCACACACTCTCTGTATCACACTCTACCTGTATCACACTCTCCCTGTATCACACCCTCACTGTATCACACTCTCCAGGCATCACACACTCACTGTATCATACTCTCCCTGTATCAAACTCTCCCTGTATCACACACTCACTGTATCACATTCTCCCTGTATCACAACCTCGCTGTATCACACCCTTCGTGTATCACACTCTCCCTGTATCACACTCTCCCTGTATCACACCCTCACTGTATCACACCCTCACTGTATCACACAATCCCTGTATCACACCCTCCCTGTGTCAGACTCTCCCTGTATCACACTCTCCATGTATCACACCCTCACTGTATCACACTCTCCCTGTCTCACACCCTCGCTGTATCACACCCTAACTTTATCACACTCTCCCTGTATCACACCCTCGCTGTATCACACCCTCACTGTATCACACTCTCCCTGTATCACACCTCAATGTATCACACTCTCACTGTATCACACCCTCACTGTATCACATTCTCCCTGTATCAAACCCTCACTGTATCACACTCTCCCTGCATCACACCCTCACTGGATCACACTCTCCCTGTATCACACCCTCACTGTATCACACCCTAACTGTATCACAAGCTCGCTGTATCACACTCTCCCTGTATCACACACTCCCTGTATCACACCCTCGCTGTATCACACTCTCACTGTATCACACCCTCACTATATCACACTCTCCCTGTATCACACCCTCACTATATCACACTCTCCCAGTATAACACTCTCCCTGTATCACACCCTCACTGTATCACACTCTCCCTGTATCACACCCTAACTGTATCAAACTCTCCCTGTATCACACGCACCCTGTATCAAACTCTCCCTGTATCACACACGCACTGTATCACACTCTACCTGTATCACACTCTCCCTGTATCACACCCTCACTGTATCACACCTTCGCTGTATCACACCATTACTGCATCACACCCTCGCTGTATAACACCCTCGCTGTATCACAAACTCACTGTATCACAAACTCGCTACATCACACCCTTCGTGTATCACACTCTCCCTGTATCACACTCTCCCTGTATCACACCCTCACTGTATCACACGCTCACTGTATCACACTCTCCCTGTATCACACCCTCGCTGTATCACACCCTTCGTGTATCACACTCTCCCTGTATCACACTCTCCCTGAATCACACCCTCACTGCATCACACCCTCACTGTATCACACTTTCGCTGTATCACACCCTCACTGTATCACACCCTCACTGTATCACACTTTCGCTGTATCACACCCTCACTGTATCACACTCTCCCTGTATCACACCCTCCGTGTATCACACCCTCACTCTATGACACCCTCACTGTATCACACTCTCCCTGTATCACACCCTCCCTGTTTCACACTCTCCCTGTATCACACTCTCCCTGTATCACACCCTCACTGTATCACTCTCTCCCTGTATCACACCCTCGCTGTATCACACACTAACTGTATCACACTCTCCCTGTATCACACCCTCACTGTATCACACCCTTACAGTATCACACTCTCCCTGTATCACACCCTCACTGTATCACACTCTCACTGTATCACACCCTCACTGTATCACACTCTCCCTGTATCACACCCTCACTGTAACACACTTTCCCTGTATCACACCCTCACTGGATCACACTCTCCCTGTATCACACCCTCACTGTATCACACCCTAACTGTATCACAACCTCGCTGTATCACACTCTCCCTGTATCACACACTCCCTGTATCACACCCTCGCTGTATCACACTCTCACTGTATCACACCCTCACTGTATCACGCTCTCCCTGTATCACACCCTCACTATATCACACTCTCCCTGTATAACACTCTCCCTGTATCACACCCTCACTGTATCACACTCTCCCTGTATCACACCCTCACTATATCAAACTCTCCCTGTATCACACACTCCCTGTATCAAACTCTCCCTGTATCACACACTCACTGTATCACACTCTACCTGTATCAGACTCTCCCTGTATCACACCCTCACTGTATCACACTCTCCAGGCATCACACACTCACTGTATCATACTCTCCCTGTATCAAACTCTCCCTGTATCACACACTCACTGTATCACATTCTCCCTGTATGACAACCTCGCTGTATCACACCCTTCGTGTATCACACTCTCCCTGTATCACACTCTCCCTGTATCACACCCTCACTGTATCACACCCTCACTGTATCACACTTTCGCTGTATCACACCCTCACTGTATCACACCCTCACTGTATCACACTTTCGCTGTATCACACCCTCACTGTATCACACTCTCCCTGTATCACACCCTCCGTGTATCACACCCTCACTCTATGACACCCTCACTGTATCACACTCTCCCTGTATCACACCCTCCCTGTTTCACACTCTCCCTGTATCACACTCTCCCTGTATCACACCCTCACTGTATCACTCTCTCCCTGTATCACACTCTCGCTGTATCACACACTAACTGTATCACACTCTCCCTGTATCACACCCTCACTGTATCACACCCTTACAGTATCACACTCTCCCTGTATCACACCCTCACTGTATCACACTCTCACTGTATCACACCCTCACTGTATCACACTCTCCCTGTATCACACCCTCACTGTAACACACTTTCCCTGTATCACACCCTCACTGGATCACACTCACCCTGTATCACACCCTCACTGTATCACACCCTAACTGTATCACAACCTCGCTGTATCACACTCTCCCTGTATCACACTCTCCCTGTATCACACCCTCGCTGTATCACACTCTCACTGTATCACACCCTCACTGTATCACGCTCTCCCTGTATCACACCCTCACTATATCACACTCTCCCTGTATAACACTCTCCCTGTATCACACCCTCACTGTATCACACTCTCCCTGTATCACACCCTCACTATATCAAACTCTCCCTGTATCACACGCTCCCTGTATCAAACTCTCCCTGTATCACACACTCACTGTATCACACTCTCCAGGCATCACACACTCACTGTATCATACTCTCCCTGTATCAAACTCTCCCTGTATCACACACTCACTGTATCACATTCTCCCTGTATCACAACCTCGCTGTATCACAACCTCACTGTATCATACCCTCGCTGTATCACACCCTCGCTGTATCACACCCTCGCTGTACCACACCCTCACTGTATCACACCCTTGCTGTATCCCAACCTCACTGTATCACACCCTCACTGTATCACACACTCGCTGTATCACACACTCACTGTATCACACTCTCCCTGTATCACACCCTTGCTGTATCACACCCTCGCTGTATCACAGCCTCACTGTATCACACTTTCGCTGTAACACACCCTGACTGTATCACACCCTCACTGTATCACACCCACGCTGTATCACACCCTCACTGTATCACACTCACCCTGTATCACACCCTCGCTGTATCACACACTCACTGCATCACACCCTCGCTGTATCACACCCTCGCTGTAACACACCCTCACTGTATCACACACTCGCTGCATCACACTCTCCCTGTATCACATTCTCCCTGTATCACACCCTCACAGTATCACACCCTCACTGTATCACACTCTCCCTGTATCACACCCTCGCTGTATCACACCCTCACTGTATCACACTTTCGCTGTAACACACCCTCACTGTATCACACCCTCACTGTATCACACCCACACTGTATCACACCCTCACTGTATCACACTCTCCCTGTATCACACCCTCGCTGTATCACACCCTTACTGTATCACACTTTTGCTGTATCACACCCTCACTGTATCACACTCTCCCTGTATCACACCCTCGCTGCATCACACCCTAACTGTATCACACCCTCACTGTATCACACTCTCCCTGTATCACACCCTCGCTGTATCACACCCTAACTGTATCACACTCTCCCTGTATCACACTCTCCCTGTATCACACTCTCCCTCTATCACACTCTCCCTGTATCACACCCTCACTGTATCACACTCTCCCTGTTTCAAACCCTCGCTGTATCACACACTAAAATTATCACACTCTCCCTGTATCACACCCTCGCTGTATCACACCCTTACAGTATCACCCTCTCCCTGTATCACGCCTTCACTGTATCACGCTTTCACTGTATCACACCCTCACTGTATCACACTCTCCCTGTATCACACCCTCACTGTAACACACCCTAACTGTATCACACCCTCACTGTATCACAATCCCCCTGTATCACACATGCCCTGTATCACACCCTCACTGTATGACACTCTCAATGTATCACACCCTCATTGTATCACACTCTCCCTGTATCACACCCTCACTGTATCACACGCACGCTGTATCACACACTCACTGTATCACAACTTCGCTGTATCACACTCTCACTGTATCACACTCTCCCTGTATCACACCCTCCATGTATCACACCCTCACTGTATCACACCCTAACTGTATCACACCCTCACTGTATCACACTCTCCCTGTATCACACCCTCCCTGTGTCAGACTCTCCCTGTATCACACTCTCCATGTATCACACCCTCACTGTATCACACTCTCCCTGTATCACACCCTCGCTGTATCACACCCTAACTTTATCACACTCTCCCTGTATCACACCCTCGCTTATCACACCCTCACTGTATCACACTTTCCCTGTATCACACCCTCACTGTATCACACTCTCACTGTATCACACCCTCACTGTATCACATTCTCCCTGTATCACACCCTCACTGTATCACACTCTCCCTGCATCACACCCTCACTGGATCACACTCTCCCTGTATCACACCCTCACTGTATCACACCCTAACTGTATCACAAGCTCGCTGTATCACATTCTCCCTGTATCACACACTCCCTGTATCACACCCTCGCTGTATCACACTCTCACTGTATCACACCCTCACTGTATCACGCTCTCCCTGTATCACACCCTCACTATATCACACTCTCCCAGTATAACACTCTCCCTGTATCAAACCCTCACTGTATCAAAATCTCCCTGTATCACACGCACCCTGTATCAAACTCTCCCTGTATCACACACGCACTGTATCACACTCTACCTGTATCACACTCTTCCTGTATCACACACTCACCGTATCACACCTTCGCTGTATCACACCATTACTGCATCACACCCTCACTGTACCACACCCTCGCTGTATCACAAACTCACTGTATCACAAACTCGCTACATCACACCCTTCGTGTATCACACTCTCCCTGTATCACACTCTCCCTGTATCACACCCTCACTGTATCACACCCTCACTGTATCACACTCTCCCTGTATCACACCCTCGCTGTATCACACCCTCCCTGTATCACACTTTCGCTGTATCACACCCTCACTGTATCACACCCTCACTGTATCACACCCACGCTGTATCACACCCTCGCTGTATCACACTCTCACTGTATCACACACTCGCTGTATCACACCCTTCGTGTATCACACTCTCCCTGTATCACACTCTCCCTGAATCACAACCTCACTGTATCACACCCTCACTGTGTCACACTCTCCCTGTATCACACCCTCACTGTATCACACCCTCACTGTATCACACTTTCGCTGTATCACACCCTCACTATCACACCCTCACTGTATCACACTTTCGCTGTATCACACCCTCACTGTATCACACTCTCCCTGTATCACTCCCTCCGTGTATCACAACCTCACTCTTTGACACCCTCACTGTATCACACTCTCCCTGTATCACACCCTCCCTGTTTCACACTCTCCCTGTATCACACTCTCCCTGTATCACACCCTCACTGTATCACACTCTCACTGTATCACACCCTCGCTGTATCACACACTAACTGTATCACACTCTCCCTGTATCACACCCTCGCTGTATCACACCCTTACAGTATCACACTCTCCCTGTATCACACCCTCACTGTATCACACTCTCACTGTATCACACCCTCACTGTATCACACTCTCCCTGTATCACACCCTCACTGTAACACACTGTCCCTGTATCACACCCTCACTGGATCACACTCTCCCTGTATCACACCCTCACTGTATCACACCCTAACTGTATCACAACCTCGCTGTATCACACTCTCCCTGTATCACACTCTCCCTGTATCACACCCTCGCTGTATCACACTCTCACTGTATCACACCCTCACTGTATCACGCTCTCCCTGTATCACACCGCCACTATATCACACTCTCACTGTATAACACTCTCCCTGTATAACACCCTCACTGTATCACACTCTCCCTGTATCACACCCTCACTGTATCAACCTCTCCCTGTATCACACGCTCCCTGTATCAAACTCTACCTGTATCACACACTCACTGTATCACACTCTACCTGTATCACACTCTCCCTGTATCACACCCTCACTGTATCACACTCTCCAGGCATCACACACTCACTGTATCATACTCTCCCTGTATCAAACTCTCTCTGTATCACACACTCACTGTATCACATTCTCCCTGTATCACACCCTCGCTGTATCACAACCTCACTGTATCATACCCTCGCTGTATCACACCCTCACTGTATCACACCCTCGCTGTACCACACCCTCACTGTATCACACCCTTGCTGTATCCCAACCTCACTGTATCACACCCTCACTGTATCACACACTCGCTGTATCACACCCTCACGGTATCACACTCTCCCTGTATCACACCCTTGCTGTATCACACCCTCGCTGTATCACACCCTCACTGTATCACACTTTCACTGTAACACACCCTGACTGTATCACACACTCACTGTATCACACCCACGCTGTATCACACCCTCACTGTATCACACTCTCCCTGTATCACACCCTCGCTGTATCACACACTCACTGCATCACACCCTCGCTGTATCACACCCTCGCTGTATCACACCCTCACTGTAACACACACTCGCTGCATCACACTCTCCCTGTATCACACTCTCCCTGTATCACACCCTCACTGTATCACACCCTCACTGTATCACACTCTCCCTGTATCACACCCTCGCTGTATTACACCCTCACTGTATCACACTTTCGCTGTAACACACCCTCACTGTATCACACCCTCACTGTATCACACCCATGCTGTATCACACCCTCACTGTATCACACTCTCCCTGTATCACACCCTCGCTGTATCACACCCTTACTGTATCACACTTTTGCTGTATCACACCCTCACTGTATCACACTCTCCCTGTATCAAACCCTCGCTGTATCACACCCTAACTGTATCACACACTCGCTGTATCACACTCTCCCTGTATCACACCCTCGCTGTATCACACCCTAACTGTATCACACTCTCCCTGTATCACACTCTCCCTGTATCACACTCTCCCTGTATCACACTCTCCCTGTATCACACCCTCACTGTATCGCACTCTCCCTGTATCACACCCTCGCTGTATCACACCCTTACAGTATCACCCTCTCCCTGTATCACACCTTCACTGTATCACGCTCTCACAGTATCCCACCCTCACTGTATCACACTCTCCCTGTATCACAACCTCACTGTAACACACCCTAATTGTATCACACCCTCACTGTATCAGAATCTCCCTGTATCACACATGCCCTGTATCACACCCTCACTGTATGACACTCTCACTGTATCACACCCTCACTGTATCACACTCTCCCTGTATCACACCCTCACTGTATCACACTTTCCCTGTATCACACCCTAACTGTATCACACCCTCGCTCTATCACACTCTCCCTTTATCACACTCTCCCTGTATCACACCCTCCCTGTATGACACTCTCACTGTATCACACCCTCACAGTATCACGCTCTCCCTGTATCACACCCTCACTGTATCACACTCTCCCTGTATCACACTCTCCCTGTATCACACCCTCACTGTATCACACTCTCCCTGTATCAGACCCTCACTGTATCAAACTCTCCCTGTATCACACGCTCCCTGTATAACACACTCCCTGTATCACACACTCACTGTATCACACTCTCCCTGTATCACACTCTCCCTGTATCACAACCTCACTGTATCACACTCTCCCTGTATCACACCCTCACTGTATCAAACTCTCCCTGTATCACACGCTCCCTGTATAACACTCTCCCTGTATCACACACTCACTGTATCACACTCTCCCTGTATCACACTCTCCCTGTATCACACCCTCACTGTATCACACCCTCCCTGAATCACACACTCACTGTATCACGCACTCCTTGTATCACCCTCTCCCTGTATCACACACTCACTGTATCACACTCTCCCTGTATCACACAGTCACTGTATTACACTCTCCCTGTATCACACCCTCACTGTATCACATTCTCCCTGTATCACACTCTTCCTGTATCACACACTCCCTGTATCACACTCTCTCTGTATCACACCCTCAATGTATCACACTCTCCCTGTATCACACTATCCCTGTATCACACCCTGAATGTATCACACCCTTGCTGTATCACACTCGCCCTGTATCACACCCTCTCTGTATCACACTCTCCCTGTATCACACCCTCGCTGTATCACACCCTCACTGTATCACACCATCGCTGTATCACACCATCGCTGTATCACACCCTCGCTGTATCACACCCTCACTGTATCACACTCTCCCTGTATCACACTATCCCTGTATCACACCCTCGCTGTATCACACCCTCACTGTATCACACTTTCGCTGTAACACACCCTGACTGTATCACACCCTCACTGTATCACACCCACGCTGTATCACACCCTCACTGTATCACACTCTCCCTGTATCACACCCTCCGTGTATCACACCCTCACTCTATGACACCCTCACTGTATCACGCTATCCCTGTATCACACCCTCACTATATCACAATCTCCCTGTATCACACTCTCCCTGTATCACACCCTCACTGTATCACACTCTCCCTTTATCAAACCCTCGCTGTATCACACACTAAAAGTCTCACACTCTCCCTGTTTCACACCCTCGCTGTATCACACCCTTACAGTATCACCCTCTCCCTGTATCACACCTTCACTGTATCACGCTCTCGCTGTATCACACCCTCACTGTATCACACTCTCCCTGTATCACCCCCTCACTGTAACACACCCTAACTGTATCACACCCTCACTGTATTACACTCTCACTGTATCACACCCTCACTGTATCACACTCTCACTGTATCACACCCTCACTGTATCACACTCTCCCTGTATCACACCCTCACTGTATCACACGTTCCCTGTATCACACCCTAACTGTATCACACCCTCGCTCTATCACACTCTCCCTTTATCACAATCTCACTGTATCACACCCTCACTGTATCACACTCTCCCTGTATCACACCCTCGCTGTATCGCACCCTCACTGTATTACACTTTCGCTGTAACACACCCTCACTGTATCACACCCTCACTGTATCACACCCTCGCTGTATCACACCCTCACTGTATCACACTCTCCCTGTATCACTCCCTCGCTGTATCACACCCTTACTGTATCACACTTTTGCTGTATCACACCCTCACTGTATCACACTCTCCCTGTATCACACCCTCGCTGTATCACACCCTAACTGTATCACACCCTCGCTGTATCACACTCTCCCTGTATCACACCCTCTCTGTATCACACCCTAACTGTATCACACTCTCCCTGTATCACACTCTCCCTGTATCACACTCTCCCTGTATCACACCCTCACTGTATCACACTCTCCCTGTATCAAACCCTCGCTATATCACACACTAAAAGTATCACACTCTCCCTGTATCACAACCTCGCTGTATCACACCCTTACAGTATCACCCTCTCCATGTATCACACCCTCACTGTATCACACCCTAACTGTATCACACCCGCACTGTATCACAATCTCCCTGTATCACACATGCCCTGTATCACACCCTCACTTTATGACAATCTCACTGTATCACACCCTCACTGTATCACGCTCTCCTTGTATCACACCCTCACTGTATCACATACTAACTGTATCACACTCTCCCTGTATCACACCCTCACTGTATCACACTCTCACTGTATCACACCCTCACTGTATCACACTCTCCCTGTATCACACCCTCACTGTATCACACTCTCCCTGTATCACACCCTCACTGTATCACACTTTCCCTGTATCACACCCTAACTGTATCACACCCTCGCTCTATCACACTCTCCCTTTATAACACTCTCCCTGTATCACACCCTCCCTGTATGACACTCTCACTGTATCACACCCTCACTGTATCACGCTCTCCCTGTATCACACCCTCACTGTATCACACTCTCCCTGTATCACACTCTCCCTGTATCACACACTCACTGTATCACACTCTCCCTGTATCACACAGTCACTGTATCACACTCTCCCTGTATCACACCCTCACTGTATCACATTCTCCCTGTATCACACTCTTCCTGTATCACACACTCCCTGTATCACACTCTCTCTTTATCACACCCTCAATGTATCACACTCTCCCTTTATCACACTCTCCCTGTATCACACCCTGAATGTATCACACCCTTGCTGTATCACACTCGGCCTGTATCACAAGCTCTCTGTATCACACTCTCCCTGTATCACACCCTCGCTGTATCACACCCTCACTGTATCACACCATCGCTGTATCACACCCTCGCTGTATCACACCCTCGCTGTATCACACCCTCACTGTATCACACTCACCCTGTATCACACTCTCCCTGTATCACACCCTCGCTGTATCACACCCTCACTGTATCACACTTTCGCTGAATCACACCCTCACTGTATCACACCCTCACTGTATCACACCCAAGCTGTATCAAACCCTCCCTGTATCACACTCTCCCTGTATCACACCCTCGCTGTATCACACCCTTACTGTATCAAACTTTTGCTGTATCACACCCTCACTGTATCACACTCTCCCTGTATCAAACCCTCGCTGTATCACACCCTAACTGTATCACACCCTCGCTGTATCACACTCTCCCTGTATCACACCCTCGATGTATCAAACCCTAACTGTATCACACTCTCCCTGTATCACACTCTCCCTGTATCACACTCTCCCTGTATCACACTCTCCCTGTATCACACCCTCACTGTATCACACTCTCCCTGTATCACACCCTCGCTGTATCACACCCTTACAGTATCACCCTCTCCCTGTATCACACCTTCACTGTATCACGCTCTCACTGTATCACACCCTCACTGTATCACACTCTCCCTGTATCACACCCTCACTGTAACACACCCTAATTGTATCACACCCTCACTGTATCAGAATCTCCCTGTATCACACATGCCCTGTATCACACCCTCACTGTATGACACTCTTTCTGTATCACACCCTCACTGTATCACACTCTCCCTGTATCACACCCTCACTGTATCACACTTTCCCTGTATCACACCCTAACTGTATCACACCCTCGCTCTATCACACTCTCCCTTTATCACACTCTCCCTGTATCACACCCTCCCTGTATGACACTCTCACTGTATCACACCCTCACAGTATCACGCTCTCCCTGTATCACACCCTCACTGTATCACACTCTCCCTGTATCACACTCTCCCTGTATCACACCCTCACTGTATCACACTCTCCCTGTATCAGACCCTCACTGTATCAAACTCTCCCTGTATCACACGCTCCCTGTATAACACTCTCCCTGTATCACACACTCACTGTATCACACTCTCCCTGTATCACACTCTCCCTGTATCACAACCTCACTGTATCACACTCTCCCTGTATCACACCCTCACTGTATCAAACTCTCCCTGTATCACACGCTCCCTGTATAACACTCTCTCTGTATCACACACTCACTGTATCACACTCTCCCTGTATCACACTCTCCCTGTATCACACCCTCACTGTATCACACTCTCCCTGAATCACACACTCACTGTATCACGCACTCCTTGTATCACCCTCTCCCTGTATCACACACTCACTGTATCACACTCTCCCTGTATCACACAGTCACTGTATCACACTCTCCCTGTATCACACCCTCACTGTATCACATTCTCCCTGTATCACACTCTTCCTGTATCACACACTCCCTGTATCACACTCTCTCTGTATCACACCCTCAATGTATCACACTCTCCCTGTATCACACTATCCCTGTATCACACCCTGAATGTATCACACCCTTGCTGTATCACACTCGCCCTGTATCACACCCTCTCTGTATCACACTCTCCCTGTATCACACCCTCGCTGTATCACACCCTCACTGTATCACACCATCGCTGTATCACACCATCGCTGTATCACACCCTCGCTGTATCACACCCTCACTGTATCACACTCTCCCTGTATCACACTATCCCTGTATCACACCCTCACTGTATCACACCCTCACTGTATCACACTTTCGCTGTAACACACCCTGACTGTATCACACCCTCACTGTATCACACCCACGCTGTATCACACCCTCACTGTATCACACTCTCCCTGTATCACACCCTCCGTGTATCACACCCTCACTCTATGACACCCTCACTGTATCACACTCTCCCTGTATCACACCCTCCCTGTTTCACACTCTCCCTGTATCACACCCTCACTGTATCACATTCTCCCTGTATCACACTCTTCCTGTATCACACACTCCCTGTATCACACTCTCTCTGTATCACACCCTCAATGTATCACACTCTCCCTGTATCACACTATCCCTGTATCACACCCTGAATGTATCACACCCTTGCTGTATCACACTCGCCCTGTATCACACCCTCTCTGTATCACACTCTCCCTGTATCACACCCTCGCTGTATCACACCCTCACTGTATCACACCATCGCTGTATCACACCATCGCTGTATCACACCCTCGCTGTATCACACCCTCACTGTATCACACTCTCCCTGTATCACACTATCCCTGTATCACACCCTCGCTGTATCACACCCTCACTGTATCACACTTTCGCTGTAACACACCCTGACTGTATCACACCCTCACTGTATCACACCCACGCTGTATCACACCCTCACTGTATCACACTCTCCCTGTATCACACCCTCCGTGTATCACACCCTCACTCTATGACACCCTCACTGTATCACGCTATCCCTGTATCACACCCTCACTATATCACAATCTCCCTGTATCACACTCTCCCTGTATCACACCCTCACTGTATCACACTCTCCCTTTATCAAACCCTCGCTGTATCACACACTAAAAGTATCACACTCTCCCTGTTTCACACCCTCGCTGTATCACACCCTTACAGTATCACCCTCTCCCTGTATCACACCTTCACTGTATCACGCTCTCGCTGTATCACACCCTCACTGTATCACACTCTCCCTGTATCACCCCCTCACTGTAACACACCCTAACTGTATCACACCCTCACTGTATTACACTCTCACTGTATCACACCCTCACTGTATCACACTCTCACTGTATCACACCCTCACTGTATCACACTCTCCCTGTATCACACCCTCACTGTATCACACGTTCCCTGTATCACACCCTAACTGTATCACACCCTCGCTCTATCACACTCTCCCTTTATCACAATCTCACTGTATCACACCCTCACTGTATCACACTCTCCCTGTATCACACCCTCGCTGTATCGCACCCTCACTGTATTACACTTTCGCTGTAACACACCCTCACTGTATCACACCCTCACTGTATCACACCCTCGCTGTATCACACCCTCACTGTATCACACTCTCCCTGTATCACTCCCTCGCTGTATCACACCCTTACTGTATCACACTTTTGCTGTATCACACCCTCACTGTATCACACTCTCCCTGTATCACACCCTCGCTGTATCACACCCTAACTGTATCACACCCTCGCTGTATCACACTCTCCCTGTATCACACCCTCTCTGTATCACACCCTAACTGTATCACACTCTCCCTGTATCACACTCTCCCTGTATCACACTCTCCCTGTATCACACCCTCACTGTATCACACTCTCCCTGTATCAAACCCTCGCTATATCACACACTAAAAGTATCACACTCTCCCTGTATCACAACCTCGCTGTATCACACCCTTACAGTATCACCCTCTCCATGTATCACACCCTCACTGTATCACACCCTAACTGTATCACACCCGCACTGTATCACAATCTCCCTGTATCACACATGCCCTGTATCACACCCTCACCTTATGACAATCTCACTGTATCACACCCTCACTGTATCACGCTCTCCTTGTATCACACCCTCACTGTATCACATACTAACTGTATCACACTCTCCCTGTATCACACCCTCACTGTATCACACTCTCACTGTATCACACCCTCACTGTATCACACTCTCCCTGTATCACACCCTCACTGTATCACACTCTCCCTGTATCACACCCTCACTGTATCACACTTTCCCTGTATCACACCCTAACTGTATCACACCCTCGCTCTATCACACTCTCCCTTTATAACACTCTCCCTGTATCACACCCTCCCTGTATGACACTCTCACTGTATCACACCCTCACTGTATCACGCTCTCCCTGTATCACACCCTCACTGTATCACACTCTCCCTGTATCACACTCTCCCTGTATCACACACTCACTGTATCACACTCTCCCTGTATCACACTCTTCCTGTATCACACACTCCCTGTATCACACTCTCTCTTTATCACACCCTCAATGTATCACACTCTCCCTTTATCACACTCTCCCTGTATCACACCCTGAATGTATCACACCCTTGCTGTATCACACTCGGCCTGTATCACAAGCTCTCTGTATCACACTCTCCCTGTATCACACCCTCGCTGTATCACACCCTCACTGTATCACACCATCGCTGTATCACACCCTCGCTGTATCACACCCTCGCTGTATCACACCCTCACTGTATCACACTCACCCTGTATCACACTCTCCCTGTATCACACCCTCGCTGTATCACACCCTCACTGTATCACACTTTCGCTGAATCACACCCTCACTGTATCACACCCTCACTGTATCACACCCAAGCTGTATCAAACCCTCCCTGTATCACACTCTCACAGTATCACACCCTCGCTGTATCACACCCTTACTGTATCAAACTTTTGCTGTATCACACCCTCACTGTATCACACTCTCCCTGTATCAAACCCTCGCTGTATCACACCCTAACTGTATCACACCCTCGCTGTATCACACTCTCCCTGTATCACACCCTCGATGTATCAAACCCTAACTGTATCACACTCTCCCTGTATCACACTCTCCCTGTATCACACTCTCCCTGTATCACACTCTCCCTGTATCACACCCTCACTGTATCACACTCTCCCTGTATCACACCCTCGCTGTATCACACCCTTACAGTATCACCCTCTCCCTGTATCACACCTTCACTGTATCACGCTCTCACTGTATCACACCCTCACTGTATCACACTCTCCCTGTATCACACCCTCACTGTAACACACCCTAATTGTATCACACCCTCACTGTATCAGAATCTCCCTGTATCACACATGCCCTGTATCACACCCTCACTGTATGACACTCTCTCTGTATCACACCCTCACTGTATCACACTCTCCCTGTATCACACCCTCACTGTATCACACTTTCCCTGTATCACACCCTAACTGTATCACACCCTCGCTCTATCACACTCTCCCTTTATCACACTCTCCCTGTATCACACCCTCCCTGTATGACACTCTCACTGTATCACACCCTCACAGTATCACGCTCTCCCTGTATCACACCCTCACTGTATCACACTCTCCCTGTATCACACTCTCCCTGTATCACACCCTCACTGTATCACACTCTCCCTGTATCAGACCCTCACTGTGTCAAACTCTCCCTGTATCACACGCTCCCTGTATAACACTCTCCCTGTATCACACACTCACTGTATCACACTCTCCCTGTATCACACTCTCCCTGTATCACAACCTCACTGTATCACACTCTCCCTGTATCACACCCTCACTGTATCAAACTCTCCCTGTATCACACGCTCCCTGTATAACACTCTCCCTGTATCACACACTCACTGTATCACACTCTCCCTGTATCACACTCTCCCTGTATCACACCCTCACTGTATCACACTCTCCCTGAATCACACACTCACTGTATCACGCACTCCTTGTATCACCCTCTCCCTGTATCACACACTCACTGTATCACACTCTCCCTGTATCACACAGTCACTGTATCACACTCTCCCTGTATCACACCCTCACTGTATCACATTCTCCCTGTATCACACTCTTCCTGTATCACACACTCCCTGTATCACACTCTCTCTGTATCACACCCTCAATGTATCACACTCTCCCTGTATCACACTATCCCTGTATCACACCCTGAATGTATCACACCCTTGCTGTATCACACTCGCCCTGTATCACACCCTCTCTGTATCACACACTCCCTGTATCACACCCTCGCTGTATCACACCCTCACTGTATCACACCATCGCTGTATCACACCATCGCTGTATCACACCCTCGCTGTATCACACCCTCACTGTATCACACTCTCCCTGTATCACACTATCCCTGTATCACACCCTCGCTGTATCACACCCTCACTGTATCACACTTTCGCTGTAACACACCCTGACTGTATCACACCCTCACTGTATCACACCCACGCTGTATCACACCCTCACTGTATCACACTCTCCCTGTATCACACCCTCCGTGTATCACACCCTCACTCTATGACACCCTCACTGTATCACACTCTCCCTGTATCACACCCTCCCTGTTTCACACTCTCCCTGTATCACACTCTCCCTGTATCACACCCTCACTGTATCACACTCTCCCTGTATCACACCCTCGCTGTATCACACACTAACTGTATCACACTCTCCCTGTATCACACCCTCGCTGTATCACACCCTTACAGTATCACACTCTCCCTGTATCACACTCTCCCTGTATCACACCCTCCCTGTATCACACCCTCGCTGTATCACACTCACACTGTATCACACCCTCACTGTATCACGCTCTCCCTGTATCACACCCTCACTATATCACACTCTCCCTGTATAACACTCTCCCTGTATCACACCCTCACTGTATCACACTCTCCCTGTATCACACCCTCACTGTATCAAACTCTCCCTGTATCACACGCTCCCTGTATCACACTCTCCAGGCATCACACACTCACTGTATCATACTCTCCCTGTATCAAACTCTCCCTGTATCACACACTCACTGTATCACATTCTCCCTGTATCACACCCTCGCTGTATCACAACCTCACTGTATCATACCCTCGCTGTATAACACCCTCGCTGTATCACACCCTCGCTGTACCACACCCTCACTGTTTCACACCCTTGCTGTATCCCAACCTCACTGTATCACACCCTCACTGTATCACACACTCGCTGTATCACACCCTCACTGTATCACACTCTCCCTGTATCACACCCTTGCTGTATCACACCCTCGCTGTATCACACCCTCACTGTATCACACTTACGCTGTAACACACCCTGACAGTATCACACCCTCACTGTATCACACCCACGCTGTATCACACCCTCACTGTATCACACTCTCCCTGTATCACACCCTCCGTGTATCACACCATCACTCTATGACACCCTCACTGTATCACACTCTCCCTGTATCACACCCTCCCTGTTTCACACTCTCCCTGTATCACACTCTCCCTGTATCACACCCTCACTGTATCACACTCTCCCTGTTTCACACCCTCGCTGTATCACACACTAACTGTATCACACTCTCCCTGTATCACACCCTCGCTGTATCACACCCTTACAGTATCACACTCTCCCTGTATCACACCCTCACTGTATCACACTCTCACTGTGTCACACCCTCACTGTATCACACTCTCCCTGTATCACACCCTCACTGTAACACACTTTCCCTGTATCACACCCTCACTGGATCACACTCTCCCTGTATCACACCCTCACTGTATCGCACTCTCCCTGTATCACACCCTAACTGTATCACACCCTTACAGTATCACACTCTCCCTGTATCACACGCTCCCTGTATCACACTCTCCCTGTATCACACCCTCCCTGTTTCACACCCTCCCTGTATCACACTCTCCCTGTATCACACCCTCACTGTATCACACTCTCCCTGTATCACACCCTCGCTGTATCACACACTAACTGTATCACACTCTCCCTGTATCACACCCTCGCTGTATCACACCCTTACAGTATCACACTCTCCCTGTATCACACCCTCACTGTATCACACTCTCACTGTGTCACACCCTCACTGTATCACACTCTCCCTGTATCACACCCTCACTGTAACACACTTTCCCTGTATCACACCCTCACTGGATCACACTCTCCCTGTATCACACCCTCACTGTATCACACCCTAACTGTATCACAACCTCGCTGTATCACACTCTCCCTGTATCACACTTTCCCTGTATCACACCCTTGCTGTATCACACTCTCACTGTATCACACCCTCACTGTATCACGCTCTCCCTGTATCACACCCTCACTATATCACAATCTCCCTGTATCACACTCTCCCTGTATCACACCCTCACTGTATCACACTCTCCCTGTATCAAACCCTCGCTGTATCACACACTAAAAGTATCACACTCTCCCTGTTTCACACCCTCGCTGTATCACACCCTTACAGTATCACCCTCTCTCTGTATCACACCTTCACTGTATCACGCTCTCACTGTATCACACCCTCACTGTATCACACTCTCCCTGTATCACACCCTCACTGTAACACACCCTAACTGTATCACACCCTCACTGTATTACAATCTCCCTGTATCACACATGCCCTGTATCACACCCTCACTGTATGACACTCTCACTGTATCACACCCTCACTGTATCACACTCTCCCTGTATCACACCCTCACTGTATCACACTTTCCCTGTATCACACCCTAACTGTATCACACCCTCGCTCTATCACACTCTCCCTTTATCTCAATCTCACTGTATCACACCCTCCCTGTATGACACTCTCCCTGTATCACACCCTCACTGTATCACACTCTCCCTGTATCACACCCTCGCTGTATCGCACCCTCACTGTATTACACTTTCGCTGTAACTCACCCTCACTGTATCACACCCTCACTGTATCACACCCTCACTGTATCACACCCTCACTGTATCACACTCTCCCTGTATCACTCCCTCGCTGTATCACACCCTTACTGTATCACACTTTTGCTGTATCACACCCTCACTGTATCACACTCTCCCTGTATCACACCCTCGCTGTATCACACCCTAACTGTATCACACCCTCGCTGTATCACACTCTCCCTGTATCACACCCTCTCTGTATCACACCCTAACTGTATCACACTCTCCCTGTATCACACTCTCCCTGTATCACACTCTCCCTGTATCACACTCTCCCTGTATCACACCCTCACTGTATCACACTCTCCCTGTATCAAACCCTCGCTGTATCACACACTAAAAGTATCACACTCTCCCTGTATCACACCCTCGCGGTATCACACCCTTACAGTATCACCCTCTCCCTGTATCACACCTTCACTGTATCACGCTCTCACTGTATCACACCCTCACTGTATCACACTCTCCCTGTATCACACACTCACTGTTACACACTTTCCCTGTATCACACCCTCACTGGATCACACTCTCCATGTATCACACCCTCACTGTATCACACCCTAACTGTATCACACCCTCACTGTATCACAATCTCCCTGTATCACACATGCCCTGTATCACACCATCACTTTATGACACTCTCACTGTATCACACCCTCACTGTATCACGCTCTCCCTGTATCACACCCTCACTGTATCACATACTAACTGTATCACACTTTCCCTGTATCACACCCTCACTGTATCACACTCTCACTGTATCACACCCTCACTGTATCACACTCTCCCTGTATCACACCCTCACTGTATCACACTTTCCCTGTATCACACCCTAACTGTATCACACCCTCGCTCTATCACACTCTCCCTTTATCACACTCTCCCTGTATCACACCCTCCCTGTATGACACTCTCACTGTATCACACCCTCACTGTATCACGCTCTCCCTGTATCACACCATCACTGTATTACACTCTCCCTGTATCACACTCTCCCTGTATCACACCCTCACTGTATCACACTCTCCCTGTATCACACCCTCACTATATCAAACTCTCCCTGTATCACACGCTCCCTGTATAACACTCTCCCTGTATCACACCCTCACTGTATCACACTCTCCCTGAATCACACACTCACTGTATCACGCTCTCCCTGTATCACACTCTCCCTGTATCACACACTCACTGTATCACACTCTCCCTGTATCACACAGTCACTGTATCACACTCTCCCTGTATCACACCCTCACTGTATCACATTCTCCCTGTATCACACTCTTCCTGTATCACACACTCCCTGTATCACACTCTCTCTGTATCACACCTTCAATGTATCACACTCTCCCTTTATCACACTCTCCCTGTATCACACCCTGAATGTATCACACCCTTGCTGTATCACACTCGGCCTGTATCACAAGCTCTCTGTATCACACTCTCCCTGTATCACACCCTCGCTGTATCACACCCTCACTGTATCACACTCTCCCTGTATCACACTCTCCCTGTATCACACCCTCGCTGTATCACACCCTCACTGTATCACACTTTCGCTGAATCACACCCTCACTGTATCACACCCTCACTGTATCACACCCAAGCTGTATCAAACCCTCCCTGTATCACACTCTCCCAGTATCACACCCTCGCTGTACCACACCCTCACTGTATCACAATTTCGCTGTATCACACACTCACTGCATCACACACTCATTGTATCACACCCTCGCTGTATCACACTCTCCTTGTATCACACTCTCCCTGTATCACACCCTCACTGTATCACACCCTCCCTGTATCACACCTTCACTGTATCACACTCTCTCTGTATCACACTCTCCCGGTATCACACCCTCACTGTATCACACTCTCCCTGTATCACACTCTCCCTGTATCACACCCTCGCTGTGTCACACCCTCACTGTATCACACTTTCGCTGTATCACACCCTCACTGTTTCACACTCACCCTGTATCACACCCTCCCTGTATCACACCCTCGCTGTATCACACCCACACTGTATCACACTCTCCCTGTATCACACATGCCCTGTATCACACCCTCGCTGTATGACACTCTCACTGTATCACACCCTCACTGTATCACGCTCTCCCTGTATCACACTCTCCCTGTATCACACACTCACTGTATCACACTCTCCCTGTATCACACAGTCACTGTATCACACTCTCCCTGTACCACACACTCACTGTATCACACTCTCACTGTATCACACTCTCCCTGTATCACACCCTCACTGTATCACACTCTCCCTGAATCACACACTCACTGTATCACGCTCTCCCTGTATCACACTCTCCCTGTATCACACACTCACTGTATCACACTCTCCCTGTATCACACAGTCACTGTATCACACTCTCCCTGTATCACACCCTCACTGTATCACATTCTCCCTGTATCACACTCTTCCTGTATCACACACTCCCTGTATCACACTCTCTCTGTATCACACCCTCAATGTATCACACTCTCCCTTTATCACACTCTCCCTGTATCACACCCTGAAGGTATCACACCCCTGCTGTATCACACTCGGCCTGTATCACACCCTCTCTGTATCACACTCTCCCTGTATCACACCCTCGCTGTATCACACCCTCACTGTATCACACCATCGCTGTATCACACGCTCGCTGTATCACACCCTCGCTGTATCACACCCTCACTGTATCACACTCTCCCTGTATCACACTCGCCCTGTATCACACCCTCGCTGTATCACACCCTCACTGTATCACACTTTCGCTGAATCACACCCTCACTGTATCACACCCTCACTGTATCACACCCTCACTGTATCACACCCAAGCTGTATCAAACCCTCCCTGTATCAGACTCTCCCTGTATCACACCCTCGCTGTACCACACCCTCACTGTATCACAATTTCGCTGTAACACACACTCACTGCATCACACCCTCGTTGTATCACACCCTCGCTGTATCACACTCTCCTTGTATCACACTCTCCCTGTATCACACCCTCACTGTATCACACCCTCCCTGTATCACACCTTCACTGTATCACACTCTCTCTGTATCACACTCTCCCTGTATCACACCCTCACTGTATCACACTCTCACTGTATCACACTCTCCCTGTATCACACCCTCGCTGTGTCACACCCTCACTGTATCACACTTTCGCTGTATCACACCCTCACTGTTTCACACTCACCCTGTATCACACCCTCCCTGTATCACACCCTCGCTGTATCACACCCACACTGTATCACACTCTCCCTGTATCACACATGCCCTGTATCACACCCTCGCTGTATGACACTCTCACTGTATCACACCCTCACTGTATCACGCTCTCCCTGTATCACACCCTCACTGTATCACATACTAACTGTATCACACTCTCCCTGTATCACACCCTCACTGTATCACACTCTCACTGTATCACACCTTCACTGTATCACACTCTCCCTGTATCACACCCTCACTGTATCACACCCACGCTCTATTACACTCTCCCTTTATCACACTCTCCCTGTATCACACCCTCCCTGTATGACACTCTCACTGTATCACACCCTCACTGTATCACGCTCTCCCTGTATCACACCCTCACTGTATCACACTCTCCCTGTATCACATTCTCCCTGTATCACACCCTCACTGTATCACACTCTCCCTGTATCACACCCTCACTGTATCAAACTCTCCCTGTATCACATGCTCCCTGTATAACACTCTCCCTGTATCACACACTCACTGTATCACACTATCCCTGTATCACACTCTCCCTGTATCACACCCTCACTGTATCACACTCTCCCTGAATCACACACTCACTGTATCACGCTCTCCCTGTATCACACTCTCCCTGTATCACACACTCACTGTATCACACTCTCCCTGTATCACACAGTCACTGTATCACACTCTCCCTGTACCACACCCTCACTGTATCACATTCTCCCTGTATCACACTCTTCCTGTAACACACACTCCCTGTATCACACACTCCCTGTAACACACGCTCACTGTATCACACCCTCCCTGTATCACACCTTCACTGTATCACACTCTCTCTGTATCACACTCTCCCTGTATCACACCCTCACTGTATCACACTCTCCCTGTATCACACTCTCCCTGTATCACACCCTCGCTGTGTCACACCCTCACTGTATCACACTTTCGCTGTATCACACCCTCACTGTTTCACACTCACCCTGTATCACTCCCTCCCTGTATCACACCCTCGCTGTATCACACCCACACTGTATCACACTCTCCCTGTATCACACTCTCCCTGTATCACACTCTACCTGTATCACACTCTCCCTGTATCAGACTCTCCCTGTATCACACCCTCACTGTATCACACCCACACTGTATCACACTTTTGCTTTATCACACCCTCACTAATTCACACCCTCACTGTATCACACCCACACTGTATCACACCCTCACTGTATCACACTCTCCCTGTATCATACCCTCGCTGTATCACACCCTCACTGTATCAAACTTTCGCTGTATCACACCCTCACCGTATCACACACGCCCTGTATCACACCCTCCGTATATCCCACCCTCACTGTATCACACCCTCACTGTATCACACTCTCCCTGTATCACACCCTCCGTGTATCTCACTCTCCCTGTATCACACTCTCCCTGTATCACACCCTCACTGTATCACACTCTCCCTGTATCACACCATCGCTGTATCACACACTAACTGTATCACACTCACCCTGTATCACACCCTCGCTGTATCACACCCTCACAGTATCACACTCTCCCTGTATCACACCCTCGCTGTATCACACACTAACTGTATCACACTCTCCCTGTATCACACCCTCGCTGTATCACACCCTCCCTGTATCACACTCTACCTGTATCACACTCTCCCTGTATCACACTCTCCCTGTATCACACCCTCACTGTATCACACGCTCACTGTATCACACTTTCGCTTTATCACACCCTCACTAAATCACACCCTCACTGTATCACACCCACGCTGTATCACACCCTCACTGTATCACACTCTCCCTGTATCATACCCTCGCTGTATCACACCCTCACTGTATCAAACTTTCACTGTATCACACCCTCACTGTATCACACACTCCCTGTATCACACCCTCCGTGTATCCCACCCTCACTGTAGCACACCCTCACTGTTTCACACCCTCCCTGTAACACACCCTCCATGCATCACACTCTCCCTGTATCACACTCTCCCTGTATCACACCCTCACTGTATCACACTCTCCCTGTATCACACCCTCGCTGTATCACACACTAACTGTATCACACTCTCCCTGTATCACACCCTCGCTGTATCACACCCTCACAGTATCACACTCTCCCTGTATCAGACCCTCACTGTATCACACTCTCACTGTATCACACCCTCACTGTATCACACTCTCCCTGTATCACACCCTCGCTGTATCGCACTTTCCCTGTATCACACCCTCACTGGATCACACTCTCCCTGTATCACACCATCGCAGTATCACACCCTATCTGTCACAACCTCGCTGTATCACACTCTCCCTGTATCACACTTTCCATGTATCACACCCTCGCTGTATGACACTCTCACTGTATCACACCCTCACTGTATCACACTCTCCCTGTATCACACTCTCCCTGTATCACACCCTCACTGTATCACACTCTCCCTGTATCACACCCTCACTGTATCAAACTCTCCCTGTATCACACGCTCCCTGTATCACACTCTCCCTGTATCACACAATCACTGTATCACACTCTCCCTGTATCACACTCTCCCTCTATCACACCCTCACTGTATCACACTCTCCCTGTATCAAACACTCACTGTATCACGCTCTCCCTGTATCACACTCTCCCTGTATCACACACTCACTGTATCACACTCTCCCTGTATCACACAGTCACTGTATCACACTCTCCCTGTATCACACCCTCACTGCATCACATTCTCCCTGTATCACACTCTTCCTGTATCACGCACTCCCTGTATCACAACCTCACTGTATCAAACTCTCTCTGTATCACACCCTCAATGTATCACACTCTCCCTGTATCACACTCTCCCTGTATCACACCCTGAATGTATCACACCCTTGCTGTATCACACTCGCCCCGTATCACACACTCTCTGTATCACACTCTCCCTGTATCTCACCCTCGCTGTATCACACCCTCACTGTATCACACTCTCACTGTATCAAACCCTCACTGTATAACACCCTCACCGTTATCACTCCCTCGCTGTATCACACCCTCACTGTATCACACCATCGCTATATCACACCCTCGCTGTATCACACCCTCGTTGTATCACACCCTCACTGTATCACACTCTCCCTGTTAAACACCCTCGCTGTATCACACCCTCACTGTATCACACCATCGCTGTATCACACGCTCGCTGTATCACACCCTCGCTGTATCACACCCTCACTGTATCACACTCTCCCTGTATCACACTCTCCCTGTATCACACCCTCGCTGTATCACACCCTCACTGTATCACACTTTCGCTGAATCACACCCTCACTGTATCACACCCTCACTGTATCACACCCTCACTGTATCACACCCAAGCTGTATCAAACCCTCACTGTATCACACTCTCCCTGTATCACACCCTCGCTGTACCACAACCTCACTGTATCACAATTTCGCTGTAACACACACTCACTGCATCACACCCTCGTTGTATCACACCCTTGCTGTATCACACTCTCCTTGTATCACACTCTCCCTGTATCACACCCTCACTGTATCACACCCTCCCTGTATCACACCTTCACTGTATCACACTCTCTCTGTATCACACTCTCCCTGTATCACACCCTCACTGTATCACACTCTCACTGTATCACACTCTCCCTGTATCACACCCTCGCTGTGTCACACCCTCACTGTATCACACTTTCGCTGTATCACACCCTCACTGTTTCACACTCACCCTGTATCACACCCTCCCTGTATCACACTCTCGCTGTATCACACCCACACTGTATCACACTCTCCCTGTATCACTCATGCCCTGTATCACACCCTCACTGTATGACACTCTCACTGCATCACACCCTCACTGTATCACGCTCTCCCTGTATCACACCCTCACTGTATCACATACTAACTGTATCACACTCTCCCTGTATCACACCCTCACTGTATCACACTCTCACTGTATCACACCTTCACTGTATCACACTCTCCCTGTATCACACCCTCACTGTATCACACCCACGCTCTATCACACTCTCCCTTTATCACACTCTCCCTGTATCACACCCTCCCTGTATGACACTCTCACTGTATCACACCCTCACTGTATCACGCTCTCCCTGTATCACACCCTCACTGTATCACACTCTCCCTGTATCACACTCTCCCTGTATCACACCCTCACTGTATCACACTCTCCCTGTATCACACCCTCACTGTATCAAACTCTCCCTGTATCACATGCTCCCTGTATAACACTCTCCCTGTATCACACACTCACTGTATCACACTATCCCTGTATCACACTCTCCCTGTATCACACCCTCACTGTATCACACTCTCCCTGAATCACACACTCACTGTATCACGCTCTCCCTGTATCACACTCTCCCTGTATCACACACTCACTGTATCACACTCTCCCTGTATCACACAGTCACTGTATCACACTCTCCCTGTACCACACCATCACTGTATCACATTCTCCCTGTATCACACTCTTCCTGCAACACACACTCCCTGTATCACACTCTCCCTGTAACACACGCTCACTGTATCACACCCTCCCTGTATCACACCTTCACTGTATCACACTCTCTCTGTATCACACTCTCCCTGAATCACACCCTCACTGTATCACACTCTCCCTGTATCACACTCTCCCTGTATCACACCCTCGCTGTGTCACACCCTCACTGTATCACACTTTCGCTGTATCACACCCTCACTGTTTCACACTCACCCTGTATCACTCCCTCCCTGTATCACACCCTCGCTGTATCACACCCACACTGTATCACACTCTCCCTGTATCACACTCTCCCTGTATCACACTCTACCTGTATCACACTCTCCCTGTATCAGACTCTCCCTGTATCACACCCTCACTGTATCACACCCACACTGTATCACACTTTTGCTTTATCACACCCTCACTAAATCACACCCTCACTGTATCACACCCACACTGTATCACACCCTCACTGTATCACACTCTCCCTGTATCATACCCTCGCTGTATCACACCCTCACTGTATCAAACTTTCGCTGTATCACACCCTCACTGTATCACACATGCCCTGTATCACACCCTCCGTATATCCCACCCTCACTTTATCACACCCTCACTGTATCACACTCTCCCTGTATCACACCCTCCGTGTATCTCACTCTCCCTGTATCACACTCTCCCTGTATCACACCCTCACTGTATCACACTCTCCCTGTATCACACCCTCGCTGTATCACACACTAACTGTATCACACTCTCCCTGTATCACACCCTCGCTGTATCACACCCTCACAGTATCACACTCTCCCTGTATCACACCCTCGCTGTATCACACACTAACTGTATCACACTCTCCCTGTATCACACCCTCGCTGTATCACACCCTCCCTGTATCACACTCTACCTGTATCACACTCTCCCTGTATCACACTCTCCCTGTATCACACCCTCACTGTATCACACGCTCACTGTATCACACTTTCGCTTTATCACACCCTCACTAAATCACACCCTCACTGTATCACACCCACGCTGTATCACACCCTCACTGTATCACACTCTCCCTGTATCATACCCTCGCTGTATCACACCCTCACTGTATCAAACTTTCACTGTATCACACCCTCACTGTATCACACACTCCCTGTATCACACCCTCCGTGTATCCCACCCTCACTGTAGCACACCCTCACTGTTTCACACCCTCCCTGTAACACACCCTCCATGCATCACACTCTCCCTGTATCACACTCTCCCTGTATCACACCCTCACTGTATCACACTCTCCCTGTATCACACCCTCGCTGTATCACACACTAACTGTATCACACTCTCCCTGTATCACACCCTCGCTGTATCACACCCTCACAGTATCACACTCTCCCTGTATCAGACCCTCACTGTATCACACTCTCACTGTATCACACCCTCACTGTATCACACTCTCCCTGTATCACACCCTCGCTGTATCGCACTTTCCCTGTATCACACCCTCACTGGATCACACTCTCCCTTGATCACACCATCGCTGTATCACACCCTATCTGTCACAACCTCGCTGTATCACACTCTCCCTGTATCACACTTTCCATGTATCACACCCTCGCTGTATGACACTCTCACTGTATCACACCCTCACTGTATCACACTCTCCCTGTATCACACTCTCCCTGTATCACACCCTCACTGTATCACACTCTCCCTGTATCACACCCTCACTGTATCAAACTCTCCCTGTATCACACGCTCCCTGTATCACACTCTCCCTGTATCACACAATCACTGTATCACACTCTCCCTGTATCACACTCTCACTCTATCACACCCTCACTGTATCACACTCTCCCTGTATCAAACACTCACTGTATCACGCTCTCCCTGTATCACACTCTCCCTGTATCACACACTCACTGTATCACACTCTCCCTGTATCACACAGTCACTGTATCACACTCTCCCTGTATCACACCCTCACTGCATCACATTCTCCCTGTTTCACTCTCTTCCTGTATCACGCACTCCCTGTATCACAACCTCACTGTATCAAACTCTCTCTGTATCACACCCTCAATGTATCACACTCTCCCTGTATCACACTCTCCCTGTATCACACCCTGAATGTATCACACCCTTGCTGTATCACACTCGCCCCGTATCACACACTCTCTGTATCACACTCTCCCTGTATCTCACCCTCGCTGTATCACACCCTCACTGTATCACACTCTCACTGTATCACACCCTCACTGTATAACACTCTCACCGTTATCACTCCCTCGCTGTATCACACCCTCACTGTATCACACCATCGCTATATCACACCCTCGCTGTATCACACCCTCGTTGTATCACACCCTCACTGTATCACACTCTCCCTGCATCATATTCTCCCTGTATCACACCCTCGCTGTATCACACACTCACTGTATCACACTTTCGCTGAAACACACCCTCACTGTATCACACACTCACTGTATCACAACCACGCTGTTTCACACCCTCTCTGTATCACACTCTCCCTGTATCACACCCTCGCTGTATCACACCCTCACTGTATCACACATTCGCTGTATCACACCCTCACTGTATCACACCCTCGTCGTATCACACCCTCACTGTATCACACTCTCCTTGTATCACACTCTCCCTGTATCACACCCTCACTGTATCATACCATCCCTGTATCACACCTTCACTGTATCACACTCTCCCTGTATCACACTCTCCCTGTATCACACCCTCACTGTACCACACTCTCCCTGTATCACACTCTCTTTGTATCACACCCTCGCTGTATCACACCCTCACTGTATCACACTTTCGCTCTATCACAACTTCACTTTTTCACACTCTCCCTGTATCACACCCTCCCTGTATCACACCCTCGCTGTATCACACCCACAATGAATCAAACTCTCCCTGTATCACGCCCTCGCTGTATCACACCCTAACTGTATCACACTCTCCCTGTACCACACCCTAGCTGTGTCACACCCTCACTGTATCACAATCTCTCTGTATCACACCCTCACTGTATCACACTCTCGCTGTATCACACCCTCACTGTATCACACTCTCCCTGTATCACACCCTCACTGTATCACACTCTCCCTCTATCACACCCTCACTGGATCACACACACCCTGTATCACACCCTTGCTGTATCACACCCTAACTGTATCACACCCTCACTGTATCACACTCTCCTTGTATCACACTCTCCCTGTATCACACCCTCGCTGTATCACACTCTCACTGTATCTCACCCTCACTGTATCACACTCTCACTGTATCACACCCTCACTGTATCACACTCTCCCTGTATCACACCCTCACTGTAACACACTTTCCCTGTATCACACCCTCACTGGATCACACTCTCCCTGTATCACACCCTCACTGTATCACACACTAACTGTATCACACCCTCACTGTAACACACTTTCCCTGTATCACACCCTCACTGGATCACGCTTTCCCTGTATCACACCCTCGCTGTATCACACTCTCACTGTATCACACCCTCACTGTATCACGCTCTCCCTGTATCACACCCTCACTATATCACACTCTCCCTGTATAACACTCTCCCTGTATCACACCCTCACTGTATCACACTCTCCCTGTATCACACCCTCACTGTATCAAACTCTCCCTGTATCACACGCTCCCTGTATCAAAATCTCCCTGTATCACACACTCACTGTATCACACTCTACCTGTATCACACTCTCCCTGTATCACACCCTCACTGTACCACACTCTCCAGGCAACACACACTCACTGTATCATACTCTCCCTGTATCAAACTCTCCCTGTATCACACACTCACTGTATCACATTCTCCCTGTATCACACCCTCGCTGTATCACAACCTCACTGTATCATACCCTCGCTGTATCACACCCTCGCTGTATCACACCCTCGCTGTACCACACCCTCACTGTATCACACCCTTGCTGTATCCCAACCTCACTGTATCACACCCTCACTGTATCACACACTCGCTGTATCACACCCTCACTGTATCACACTCTCCCTGTATCACACCCTTGCTGTATCACACCCTCGCTGTATCACACCCTCACTGTATCACACTTTTGCTGTTACACACCCTGACTGTATCACACCCTCACTGTATCACACCCACGCTGTATCAAACCCTCACTGTATCACACTCTCCCTGTATCACACCCTCACTGTATCACACACTCACTGCATCACACCCTCGCTGTATCACACCCTCGCTGTATCACACCCTCACTGTATCACACACTCGCTGCATCACACTCTCCCTGTATCACACTCTCCCTGTATCACACCCTCACTGTATCACACCCTCCCTGTATCACACTCTCCCTGTATCACACCCTCGCTGTATCACACCCTCACTGTATCACACTTTCGCTGTAACACACCCTCACTGTATCACACCCTCACTGTATCACACCCACGCTGTATCACACCCTCACTGTATCACACTCTCCCTGTATCACACCCTCGCTGTATCACACCCTTACTGTATCACACTTTTGCTGTATCACACCCTCGCTGTATCACACTCTCCCTGTATCACACCCTCGCTGTATCACACCCTCGCTGTATCACACTCTCCCTGTATCACACTCTCCCTGTATCACACTCTCCCTCTATCACACTCTCCCTGTATCACACCCTCACTGTATCACACTCTCCCTGTAAAAAACCCTCGCTGTATCACACACTAAAAGTATCACACTCTCCCTGTATCACACCCTCGCTGTATCACACCCTTACAGTATCACCCTCTCCCTGTATCACACCTTCACTGTATCACGCTCTCACTGTATCACACCCTCACTGTATCACACTCTCCCTGTATCACACCCTCACTGTAACACACTTTCCCTGTATCACACCCTCACTGGATCACACTCTCCATGTAACACACGCTCACTGTATCACACCCTAACTGTATCACACCCTCACTGTATCACAATCTCCCTGTATCACACATGCCCTGTATCACACCCTCACTGTATGACACTCTCACTGTATCACACCCTCACTGTATCACGCTCTCCCTGTATCACACCCTCACTGTATCACACTCTCCCTGTATCACACTCTCCCTGTATCACACCCTCACTGTATCACACTCTCCCTGTATCACACCCTCACTGTATCACACTCTCCCTGTATCACACCCTCCCTGTATGACACTCTCACTGTATCACACCCTCACTGTATCACGCTCTCCCTGTATCACACCCTCACTGTATCACACTCTCCCTGTATCACACTCTCCCTGTATCACACCCTCACTGTATCACACTTTTCCTGTATCACACCCTCACTGTATCAAACTCTCCCTGTATCACACGCTCCCTGTATAACACTCTCCCTGTATCACACACTCACTGTATCACACTCTCCCTGTATCACACTCTCCCTGTATCACACCCTCACTGTATCACACTCTCCCTGAATCACACTCTCCCTGTATCACACACTCACTGTATCACACTCTCCCTGTATCACACAGTCACTGTATCACACTCTCCCTGTATCACACACTCACTGTATCACACTCTCCCTGTATCAGACTCTCCCTGTATCACACCCTCACTGTATCACACCCACACTGTATCACACTTTTGCTTTATCACACCCTCACTAATTCACACCCTCACTGTATCACACCCACACTGTATCACACCCTCACTGTATCACACTCTCCCTGTATCATACCCTCGCTGTATCACACCCTCACTGTATCAAACTTTCGCTGTATCACACCCTCACCGTATCACACACGCCCTGTATCACACCCTCCGTATATCCCACCCTCACTGTATCACACCCTCACTGTATCACACTCTCCCTGTATCACACCCTCCGTGTATCTCACTCTCCCTGTATCACACTCTCCCTGTATCACACCCTCACTGTATCACACTCTCCCTGTATCACACCATCGCTGTATCACACACTCACTGTATCACACTCACCCTGTATCACACCCTCGCTGTATCACACCCTCACAGTATCACACTCTCCCTGTATCACACCCTCGCTGTATCACACACTAACTGTATCACACTCTCCCTGTATCACACCCTCGCTGTATCACACCCTCCCTGTATCACACTCTACCTGTATCACACTCTCCCTGTATCACACTCTCCCTGTATCACACCCTCACTGTATCACACGCTCACTGTATCACACTTTCGCTTTATCACACCCTCACTAAATCACACCCTCACTGTATCACACCCACGCTGTATCACACCCTCACTGTATCACACTCTCCCTGTATCATACCCTCGCTGTATCACACCCTCACTGTATCAAACTTTCACTGTATCACACCCTCACTGTATCACACACTCCCTGTATCACACCCTCCGTGTATCCCACCCTCACTGTAGCACACCCTCACTGTTTCACACCCTCCCTGTAACACACCCTCCATGCATCACACTCTCCCTGTATCACACTCTCCCTGTATCACACCCTCACTGTATCACACTCTCCCTGTATCACACCCTCGCTGTATCACACACTAACTGTATCACACTCTCCCTGTATCACACCCTCGCTGTATCACACCCTCACAGTATCACACTCTCCCTGTATCAGACCCTCACTGTATCACACTCTCACTGTATCACACCCTCACTGTATCACACTCTCCCTGTATCACACCCTCGCTGTATCGCACTTTCCCTGTATCACACCCTCACTGGATCACACTCTCCCTGTATCACACCATCGCAGTATCACACCCTATCTGTCACAACCTCGCTGTATCACACTCTCCCTGTATCACACTTTCCATGTATCACACCCTCGCTGTATGACACTCTCACTGTATCACACCCTCACTGTATCACACTCTCCCTGTATCACACTCTCCCTGTATCACACCCTCACTGTATCACACTCTCCCTGTATCACACCCTCACTGTATCAAACTCTCCCTGTATCACACGCTCCCTGTATCACACTCTCCCTGTATCACACAATCACTGTATCACACTCTCCCTGTATCACACTCTCCCTCTATCACACCCTCACTGTATCACACTCTCCCTGTATCAAACACTCACTGTATCACGCTCTCCCTGTATCACACTCTCCCTGTATCACACACTCACTGTATCACACTCTCCCTGTATCACACAGTCACTGTATCACACTCTCCCTGTATCACACCCTCACTGCATCACATTCTCCCTGTATCACACTCTTCCTGTATCACGCACTCCCTGTATCACAACCTCACTGTATCAAACTCTCTCTGTATCACACCCTCAATGTATCACACTCTCCCTGTATCACACTCTCCCTGTATCACACCCTGAATGTATCACACCCTTGCTGTATCACACTCGCCCCGTATCACACACTCTCTGTATCACACTCTCCCTGTATCTCACCCTCGCTGTATCACACCCTCACTGTATCACACTCTCACTGTATCAAACCCTCACTGTATAACACCCTCACCGTTATCACTCCCTCGCTGTATCACACCCTCACTGTATCACACCATCGCTATATCACACCCTCGCTGTATCACACCCTCGTTGTATCACACCCTCACTGTATCACACTCTCCCTGTTAAACACCCTCGCTGTATCACACCCTCACTGTATCACACCATCGCTGTATCACACGCTCGCTGTATCACACCCTCGCTGTATCACACCCTCACTGTATCACACTCTCCCTGTATCACACTCTCCCTGTATCACACCCTCGCTGTATCACACCCTCACTGTATCACACTTTCGCTGAATCACACCCTCACTGTATCACACCCTCACTGTATCACACCCTCACTGTATCACACCCAAGCTGTATCAAACCCTCACTGTATCACACTCTCCCTGTATCACACCCTCGCTGTACCACAACCTCACTGTATCACAATTTCGCTGTAACACACACTCACTGCATCACACCCTCGTTGTATCACACCCTTGCTGTATCACACTCTCCTTGTATCACACTCTCCCTGTATCACACCCTCACTGTATCACACCCTCCCTGTATCACACCTTCACTGTATCACACTCTCTCTGTATCACACTCTCCCTGTATCACACCCTCACTGTATCACACTCTCACTGTATCACACTCTCCCTGTATCACACCCTCGCTGTGTCACACCCTCACTGTATCACACTTTCGCTGTATCACACCCTCACTGTTTCACACTCACCCTGTATCACACCCTCCCTGTATCACACTCTCGCTGTATCACACCCACACTGTATCACACTCTCCCTGTATCACTCATGCCCTGTATCACACCCTCGCTGTATGACACTCTCACTGCATCACACCCTCACTGTATCACGCTCTCCCTGTATCACACCCTCACTGTATCACATACTAACTGTATCACACTCTCCCTGTATCACACCCTCACTGTATCACACTCTCACTGTATCACACCTTCACTGTATCACACTCTCCCTGTATCACACCCTCACTGTATCACACCCACGCTCTATCACACTCTCCCTTTATCACACTCTCCCTGTATCACACCCTCCCTGTATGACACTCTCACTGTATCACACCCTCACTGTATCACGCTCTCCCTGTATCACACCCTCACTGTATCACACTCTCCCTGTATCACACTCTCCCTGTATCACACCCTCACTGTATCACACTCTCCCTGTATCACACCCTCACTGTATCAAACTCTCCCTGTATCACATGCTCCCTGTATAACACTCTCCCTGTATCACACACTCACTGTATCACACTATCCCTGTATCACACTCTCCCTGTATCACACCCTCACTGTATCACACTCTCCCTGAATCACACACTCACTGTATCACGCTCTCCCTGTATCACACTCTCCCTGTATCACACACTCACTGTATCACACTCTCCCTGTATCACACAGTCACTGTATCACACTCTCCCTGTACCACACCATCACTGTATCACATTCTCCCTGTATCACACTCTTCCTGCAACACACACTCCCTGTATCACACTCTCCCTGTAACACACGCTCACTGTATCACACCCTCCCTGTATCACACCTTCACTGTATCACACTCTCTCTGTATCACACTCTCCCTGAATCACACCCTCACTGTATCACACTCTCCCTGTATCACACTCTCCCTGTATCACACCCTCGCTGTGTCACACCCTCACTGTATCACACTTTCGCTGTATCACACCCTCACTGTTTCACACTCACCCTGTATCACTCCCTCCCTGTATCACACCCTCGCTGTATCACACCCACACTGTATCACACTCTCCCTGTATCACACTCTCCCTGTATCACACTCTACCTGTATCACACTCTCCCTGTATCAGACTCTCCCTGTATCACACCCTCACTGTATCACACCCACACTGTATCACACTTTTGCTTTATCACACCCTCACTAAATCACACCCTCACTGTATCACACCCACACTGTATCACACCCTCACTGTATCACACTCTCCCTGTATCATACCCTCGCTGTATCACACCCTCACTGTATCAAACTTTCGCTGTATCACACCCTCACTGTATCACACATGCCCTGTATCACACCCTCCGTATATCCCACCCTCACTTTATCACACCCTCACTGTATCACACTCTCCCTGTATCACACCCTCCGTGTATCTCACTCTCCCTGTATCACACTCTCCCTGTATCACACCCTCACTGTATCACACTCTCCCTGTATCACACCCTCGCTGTATCACACACTAACTGTATCACACTCTCCCTGTATCACACCCTCGCTGTATCACACCCTCACAGTATCACACTCTCCCTGTATCACACCCTCGCTGTATCACACACTAACTGTATCACACTCTCCCTGTATCACACCCTCGCTGTATCACACCCTCCCTGTATCACACTCTACCTGTATCACACTCTCCCTGTATCACACTCTCCCTGTATCACACCCTCACTGTATCACACGCTCACTGTATCACACTTTCGCTTTATCACACCCTCACTAAATCACACCCTCACTGTATCACACCCACGCTGTATCACACCCTCACTGTATCACACTCTCCCTGTATCATACCCTCGCTGTATCACACCCTCACTGTATCAAACTTTCACTGTATCACACCCTCACTGTATCACACACTCCCTGTATCACACCCTCCGTGTATCCCACCCTCACTGTAGCACACCCTCACTGTTTCACACCCTCCCTGTAACACACCCTCCATGCATCACACTCTCCCTGTATCACACTCTCCCTGTATCACACCCTCACTGTATCACACTCTCCCTGTATCACACCCTCGTTGTATCACACACTAACTGTATCACACTCTCCCTGTATCACACCCTCGCTGTATCACACCCTCACAGTATCACACTCTCCCTGTATCAGACCCTCACTGTATCACACTCTCACTGTATCACACCCTCACTGTATCACACTCTCCCTGTATCACACCCTCGCTGTATCGCACTTTCCCTGTATCACACCCTCACTGGATCACACTCTCCCTTGATCACACCATCGCTGTATCACACCCTATCTGTCACAACCTCGCTGTATCACACTCTCCCTGTATCACACTTTCCATGTATCACACCCTCGCTGTATGACACTCTCACTGTATCACACCCTCACTGTATCACACTCTCCCTGTATCACACTCTCCCTGTATCACACCCTCACTGTATCACACTCTCCCTGTATCACACCCTCACTGTATCAAACTCTCCCTGTATCACACGCTCCCTGTATCACACTCTCCCTGTATCACACAATCACTGTATCACACTCTCCCTGTATCACACTCTCACTCTATCACACCCTCACTGTATCACACTCTCCCTGTATCAAACACTCACTGTATCACGCTCTCCCTGTATCACACTCTCCCTGTATCACACACTCACTGTATCACACTCTCCCTGTATCACACAGTCACTGTATCACACTCTCCCTGTATCACACCCTCACTGCATCACATTCTCCCTGTTTCACTCTCTTCCTGTATCACGCACTCCCTGTATCACAACCTCACTGTATCAAACTCTCTCTGTATCACACCCTCAATGTATCACACTCTCCCTGTATCACACTCTCCCTGTATCACACCCTGAATGTATCACACCCTTGCTGTATCACACTCGCCCCGTATCACACACTCTCTGTATCACACTCTCCCTGTATCTCACCCTCGCTGTATCACACCCTCACTGTATCACACTCTCACTGTATCACACCCTCACTGTATAACACTCTCACCGTTATCACTCCCTCGCTGTATCACACCCTCACTGTATCACACCATCGCTATATCACACCCTCGCTGTATCACACCCTCGTTGTATCACACCCTCACTGTATCACACTCTCCCTGCATCATATTCTCCCTGTATCACACCCTCGCTGTATCACACACTCACTGTATCACACTTTCGCTGAAACACACCCTCACTGTATCACACACTCACTGTATCACAACCACGCTGTTTCACACCCTCTCTGTATCACACTCTCCCTGTATCACACCCTCGCTGTATCACACCCTCACTGTATCACACATTCGCTGTATCACACCCTCACTGTATCACACCCTCGTCGTATCACACCCTCACTGTATCACACTCTCCTTGTATCACACTCTCCCTGTATCACACCCTCACTGTATCATACCATCCCTGTATCACACCTTCACTGTATCACACTCTCCCTGTATCACACTCTCCCTGTATCACACCCTCACTGTACCACACTCTCCCTGTATCACACTCTCTTTGTATCACACCCTCGCTGTATCACACCCTCACTGTATCACACTTTCGCTCTATCACAACTTCACTTTTTCACACTCTCCCTGTATCACACCCTCCCTGTATCACACCCTCGCTGTATCACACCCACAATGAATCAAACTCTCCCTGTATCACGCCCTCGCTGTATCACACCCTAACTGTATCACACTCTCCCTGTACCACACCCTAGCTGTGTCACACCCTCACTGTATCACAATCTCTCTGTATCACACCCTCACTGTATCACACTCTCGCTGTATCACACCCTCACTGTATCACACTCTCCCTGTATCACACCCTCACTGTATCACACTCTCCCTCTATCACACCCTCACTGGATCACACACACCCTGTATCACACCCTTGCTGTATCACACCCTAACTGTATCACACCCTCACTGTATCACACTCTCCTTGTATCACACTCTCCCTGTATCACACCCTCGCTGTATCACACTCTCACTGTATCTCACCCTCACTGTATCACACTCTCACTGTATCACACCCTCACTGTATCACACTCTCCCTGTATCACACCCTCACTGTAACACACTTTCCCTGTATCACACCCTCACTGGATCACACTCTCCCTGTATCACACCCTCACTGTATCACACACTAACTGTATCACACCCTCACTGTAACACACTTTCCCTGTATCACACCCTCACTGGATCACGCTTTCCCTGTATCACACCCTCGCTGTATCACACTCTCACTGTATCACACCCTCACTGTATCACGCTCTCCCTGTATCACACCCTCACTATATCACACTCTCCCTGTATAACACTCTCCCTGTATCACACCCTCACTGTATCACACTCTCCCTGTATCACACCCTCACTGTATCAAACTCTCCCTGTATCACACGCTCCCTGTATCAAAATCTCCCTGTATCACACACTCACTGTATCACACTCTACCTGTATCACACTCTCCCTGTATCACACCCTCACTGTACCACACTCTCCAGGCAACACACACTCACTGTATCATACTCTCCCTGTATCAAACTCTCCCTGTATCACACACTCACTGTATCACATTCTCCCTGTATCACACCCTCGCTGTATCACAACCTCACTGTATCATACCCTCGCTGTATCACACCCTCGCTGTATCACACCCTCGCTGTACCACACCCTCACTGTATCACACCCTTGCTGTATCCCAACCTCACTGTATCACACCCTCACTGTATCACACACTCGCTGTATCACACCCTCACTGTATCACACTCTCCCTGTATCACACCCTTGCTGTATCACACCCTCGCTGTATCACACCCTCACTGTATCACACTTTTGCTGTTACACACCCTGACTGTATCACACCCTCACTGTATCACACCCACGCTGTATCAAACCCTCACTGTATCACACTCTCCCTGTATCACACCCTCACTGTATCACACACTCACTGCATCACACCCTCGCTGTATCACACCCTCGCTGTATCACACCCTCACTGTATCACACACTCGCTGCATCACACTCTCCCTGTATCACACTCTCCCTGTATCACACCCTCACTGTATCACACCCTCCCTGTATCACACTCTCCCTGTATCACACCCTCGCTGTATCACACCCTCACTGTATCACACTTTCGCTGTAACACACCCTCACTGTATCACACCCTCACTGTATCACACCCACGCTGTATCACACCCTCACTGTATCACACTCTCCCTGTATCACACCCTCGCTGTATCACACCCTTACTGTATCACACTTTTGCTGTATCACACCCTCGCTGTATCACACTCTCCCTGTATCACACCCTCGCTGTATCACACCCTCGCTGTATCACACTCTCCCTGTATCACACTCTCCCTGTATCACACTCTCCCTCTATCACACTCTCCCTGTATCACACCCTCACTGTATCACACTCTCCCTGTAAAAAACCCTCGCTGTATCACACACTAAAAGTATCACACTCTCCCTGTATCACACCCTCGCTGTATCACACCCTTACAGTATCACCCTCTCCCTGTATCACACCTTCACTGTATCACGCTCTCACTGTATCACACCCTCACTGTATCACACTCTCCCTGTATCACACCCTCACTGTAACACACTTTCCCTGTATCACACCCTCACTGGATCACACTCTCCATGTAACACACGCTCACTGTATCACACCCTAACTGTATCACACCCTCACTGTATCACAATCTCCCTGTATCACACATGCCCTGTATCACACCCTCACTGTATGACACTCTCACTGTATCACACCCTCACTGTATCACGCTCTCCCTGTATCACACCCTCACTGTATCACACTCTCCCTGTATCACACTCTCCCTGTATCACACCCTCACTGTATCACACTCTCCCTGTATCACACCCTCACTGTATCACACTCTCCCTGTATCACACCCTCCCTGTATGACACTCTCACTGTATCACACCCTCACTGTATCACGCTCTCCCTGTATCACACCCTCACTGTATCACACTCTCCCTGTATCACACTCTCCCTGTATCACACCCTCACTGTATCACACTTTTCCTGTATCACACCCTCACTGTATCAAACTCTCCCTGTATCACACGCTCCCTGTATAACACTCTCCCTGTATCACACACTCACTGTATCACACTCTCCCTGTATCACACTCTCCCTGTATCACACCCTCACTGTATCACACTCTCCCTGAATCACACTCTCCCTGTATCACACACTCACTGTATCACACTCTCCCTGTATCACACAGTCACTGTATCACACTCTCCCTGTATCACACACTCACTGTATCACACTCTCCCTGTATCACACTCTCCCTGTATCACACACTCCCTGTATCACACTCTCTCTGTATCACACCCTCAATGTATCACACTCTCCCTGTATCACACTCTCCCTGTATCACACCCTGAATGTATCACACCCCTGCTGTATCACTCTCGCCCTGTATCACACACTCTCTGTATCACACTCTCCCTGTATCACAACCTCGCTGTATCACACCCTCACTGTATCACACCATCGCTGTATCACACCCTCGCTGTATCACACCCTCGCTGTATCACACCCTCACTGTATCACACTCTCCCTGTATCACACTCTCCCTGTATCACACCCTCGCTGTATCACACCCTCACTGTATCACACTTTCGCTGAATCGCACCCTCACTGTATCACACCCTCACTGTATCACACCCAAGCCGTATCAAATCCTCCCTGTATCACACTCTCCCTGTATCACACCCTCGCTGTACCACACCCTCACTGTATCACAATTTCGCTGTATCACACACTCACTGCATCACACCCTCGTTGTATCACACCCTCGCTGTATCACACTATCCTTGTATCACACTCTCCCTGTATCACACCCTCACTGTATCACACCCTCCCTGTATCACACCTTCACTGTTTCACAATCTCTCTGTATCACACTCTCCCTGTATCACACCCTCACTGTATCACACTCTCCCTGTATCAAACTCTCCCTGTATCACACCCTCGCTGTGTCACCCCCTCACTGTATCACACTTTCGCTGTATCACACCCTCACTGTTTCACACTCACCCTGTATCACACCCTCCCTGTATCACACCCTCGCTGTATCACACCCACACTGTATCACACTCTCCCTGTATCACAAGTGCCCTGTATCACACCCTCGCTATATGACACTCTCACTGTATCACACCCTCACTGTATCACGCTCTCCCTGTATCACACCCTCACTGTATCACATACTAACTTTATCACACTCTCCCTGTATCAAACTTTCCCTGTATCACACCCTAACTGTATCACACCCTCGCTCTATCACACTCTCCCTTTATCACACTCTCCCTGTATCACACCCTCCCTGTATGACACTCTCACTGTATCACACCCTCACTGTATCACGCTCTCCCTGTATCACACACTCACTGTATCACACTCTCCCTGTATCACACCCTCACTGTATCAAACTCTCCCTGTATCACATGCTCCCTGTATAACACTCTCCCTGTATCACACACTCACTGTATCACACTCTCCCTGTATCACACTCTCCCTGTATCACACCCTCACTGTATCACACTCTCCCTGAATCACACACTCACTGTATCACGCTCTCCCTGTATCACACTCTCCCTGTATCACACACTCACTGTATCACACTCTCCCTGTATCACACAGTCACTGTATCACACTCTCCCTGTACCACACCCTCACTGTATCACATTCTCCCTGTATCACACTCTTCCTGTATCACACACTCCCTGTTTCACACTCTCTCTGTATCACACCCTCAATGTATCACACTCTCCCTGTATCACACTCTCCCTGTATCACACCCTGAATGTATCACACCCTTGCTGTATCACACTCGCCCTGTATCACACCCTCGCTGTATCACACCCTCACTGTATCACACCATCGCTGTATCACACCCTCGCTGTATCACACCCTCGCTGTATCACACCCTCACTGTATCACACTCTCCCTGTATCACACTCTCCCTGTATCACACCCTCGCTGTATCACACCCTCACTGTATCACACTTTCGCTGAATCACACCCTCACTGTATCACACCCTCACTGTATCACACCCAAGCTGTATCAAACCCTCCCTGTATCACACTCTCCCTGTATTACACCCTCGCTGTATCACACCCTCACTGTATCACAATTTCGCTGTATCACACACTCACTGCATCACACCCTCGTTGTATCACACCCTTGCTGTATCACACTCTCCTTGTATCACACTCTCCCTGTATCACACCCTCACTGTATCACACCCACCCTGTATTACACCTTCACTGTATCACACTCTCTCTGTATCACACTCTCCCTGTATCTCACCCTCACTGTATCACACTCTCCCTGTATCACACTCTCCCTGTATCACACCCTCGCTGTGTCACACCCTCACTGTATCACACTTTCGCTGTATCACACCATCACTGTTTCACAATCACCCTGTATCACACCCTGCCTTTATCACACCCTTGCTGTATCACACCCACACTGTATCACACTCTCCCTGTATCACACTCTCCCTGTATCACACTCTACCTGTATCACACTCTCCCTGTATCACACTCTCCCTGTATCACACCCTCACTGTATCACACCCTCACTGTATCACACTTTAGCTTTATCACACCCTCACTAAATCACACCCTCACTGTATCACACCCACGCTGTATCACACCCTCACTGTATCACACTCTCCCTGTATCATACCCTCGCTGTATCACACCCTCACTGTATCAAACTTTCGCTGTATCACACCCTCACTGTATCACACACTCCCTGTATCACACCCTCCGTGTATCCCACTCTCACTGTATCACACCCTCACTGTATCACACTCTCCCTGTATCACACCCTCTGTGTATCACACTCTCCCTGTATCACACTCTCCCTGTATCACACCCTCACTGTATCACACTCTCCCTGTATCATACCCTCGCTGTATCACACCCTCACTGTATCAAACTTTCACTGTATCACACCCTCACTGTATCACACACTCCCTGTATCACACCCTCCGTGTATCCCACCCTCACTGTAGCACACCCTCACTGTTTCACACCCTCCCTGTAACACACCCTCCATGCATCACACTCTCCCTGTATCACACTCTCCCTGTATCACACCCTCACTGTATCACACTCTCCCTGTATCACACCCTCGCTGTATCACACACTAACTGTATCACACTCTCCCTGTATCACACCCTCGCTGTATCACACCCTCACAGTATCACACTCTCCCTGTATCAGACCCTCACTGTATCACACTCTCACTGTATCACACCCTCACTGTATCACACTCTCCCTGTATCACACCCTCGCTGTATCGCACTGTCCCTGTATCACACCCTCACTGGATCACACTCTCCCTGTATCACACCCTCGCAGTATCACACCCTCTCTGTCACAACCTCGCTGTATCACACTCTCCCTGTATCACACTTTCCATGTATCACACCCTCGCTGTATGACACTCTCCCTGTATCACACCCTCACTGTATCACACTCTCCCTGTATCACACTCTCCCTGTATCACACCCTCACTGTATCACACTCTCCCTGTATCACACCCTCACTGTATCAAACTCTCCCTGTATCACACGCTCCCTGTATCACACTCTCCCTGTATCACACAATCACTGTATCACACTCTCCCTGTATCACACTCTCCCTCTATCACACCCTCACTGTATCACACTCTCCCTGTATCAAACACTCACTGTATCACGCTCTCCCTGTATCACACTCTCCCTGTATCACACACTCACTGTATCACACTCTCCCTGTATCACACAGTCACTGTATCACACTCTCCCTGTATCACACCCTCACTGCATCACATTCTCCCTGTATCACACTCTTCCTGTATCACGCACTCCCTGTATCACAACCTCACTGTATCAAACTCTCTCTGTATCACACCCTCAATGTATCACACTCTCCCTGTATCACACTCTCCCTGTATCACACCCTGAATGTATCACACCCTTGCTGTATCACACTCGCCCCGTATCACACACTCTCTGTATCACACTCTCCCTGTATCTCACCCTCGCTGTATCACACCCTCACTGTATCACACTCTCACTGTATCAAACCCTCACTGTATAACACCCTCACCGTTATCACTCCCTCGCTGTATCACACCCTCACTGTATCACACCATCGCTATATCACACCCTCGCTGTATCACACCCTCGTTGTATCACACCCTCACTGTATCACACTCTCCCTGTTAAACACCCTCGCTGTATCACACCCTCACTGTATCACACCATCGCTGTATCACACGCTCGCTGTATCACACCCTCGCTGTATCACACCCTCACTGTATCACACTCTCCCTGTATCACACTCTCCCTGTATCACACCCTCGCTGTATCACACCCTCACTGTATCACACTTTCGCTGAATCACACCCTCACTGTATCACACCCTCACTGTATCACACCCTCACTGTATCACACCCAAGCTGTATCAAACCCTCACTGTATCACACTCTCCCTGTATCACACCCTCGCTGTACCACAACCTCACTGTATCACAATTTCGCTGTAACACACACTCACTGCATCACACCCTCGTTGTATCACACCCTTGCTGTATCACACTCTCCTTGTATCACACTCTCCCTGTATCACACCCTCACTGTATCACACCCTCCCTGTATCACACCTTCACTGTATCACACTCTCTCTGTATCACACTCTCCCTGTATCACACCCTCACTGTATCACACTCTCACTGTATCACACTCTCCCTGTATCACACCCTCGCTGTGTCACACCCTCACTGTATCACACTTTCGCTGTATCACACCCTCACTGTTTCACACTCACCCTGTATCACACCCTCCCTGTATCACACTCTCGCTGTATCACACCCACACTGTATCACACTCTCCCTGTATCACTCATGCCCTGTATCACACCCTCGCTGTATGACACTCTCACTGCATCACACCCTCACTGTATCACGCTCTCCCTGTATCACACCCTCACTGTATCACATACTAACTGTATCACACTCTCCCTGTATCACACCCTCACTGTATCACACTCTCACTGTATCACACCTTCACTGTATCACACTCTCCCTGTATCACACCCTCACTGTATCACACCCACGCTCTATCACACTCTCCCTTTATCACACTCTCCCTGTATCACACCCTCCCTGTATGACACTCTCACTGTATCACACCCTCACTGTATCACGCTCTCCCTGTATCACACCCTCACTGTATCACACTCTCCCTGTATCACACTCTCCCTGTATCACACCCTCACTGTATCACACTCTCCCTGTATCACACCCTCACTGTATCAAACTCTCCCTGTATCACATGCTCCCTGTATAACACTCTCCCTGTATCACACACTCACTGTATCACACTATCCCTGTATCACACTCTCCCTGTATCACACCCTCACTGTATCACACTCTCCCTGAATCACACACTCACTGTATCACGCTCTCCCTGTATCACACTCTCCCTGTATCACACACTCACTGTATCACACTCTCCCTGTATCACACAGTCACTGTATCACACTCTCCCTGTACCACACCATCACTGTATCACATTCTCCCTGTATCACACTCTTCCTGCAACACACACTCCCTGTATCACACTCTCCCTGTAACACACGCTCACTGTATCACACCCTCCCTGTATCACACCTTCACTGTATCACACTCTCTCTGTATCACACTCTCCCTGAATCACACCCTCACTGTATCACACTCTCCCTGTATCACACTCTCCCTGTATCACACCCTCGCTGTGTCACACCCTCACTGTATCACACTTTCGCTGTATCACACCCTCACTGTTTCACACTCACCCTGTATCACTCCCTCCCTGTATCACACCCTCGCTGTATCACACCCACACTGTATCACACTCTCCCTGTATCACACTCTCCCTGTATCACACTCTACCTGTATCACACTCTCCCTGTATCAGACTCTCCCTGTATCACACCCTCACTGTATCACACCCACACTGTATCACACTTTTGCTTTATCACACCCTCACTAAATCACACCCTCACTGTATCACACCCACACTGTATCACACCCTCACTGTATCACACTCTCCCTGTATCATACCCTCGCTGTATCACACCCTCACTGTATCAAACTTTCGCTGTATCACACCCTCACTGTATCACACATGCCCTGTATCACACCCTCCGTATATCCCACCCTCACTTTATCACACCCTCACTGTATCACACTCTCCCTGTATCACACCCTCCGTGTATCTCACTCTCCCTGTATCACACTCTCCCTGTATCACACCCTCACTGTATCACACTCTCCCTGTATCACACCCTCGCTGTATCACACACTAACTGTATCACACTCTCCCTGTATCACACCCTCGCTGTATCACACCCTCACAGTATCACACTCTCCCTGTATCACACCCTCGCTGTATCACACACTAACTGTATCACACTCTCCCTGTATCACACCCTCGCTGTATCACACCCTCCCTGTATCACACTCTACCTGTATCACACTCTCCCTGTATCACACTCTCCCTGTATCACACCCTCACTGTATCACACGCTCACTGTATCACACTTTCGCTTTATCACACCCTCACTAAATCACACCCTCACTGTATCACACCCACGCTGTATCACACCCTCACTGTATCACACTCTCCCTGTATCATACCCTCGCTGTATCACACCCTCACTGTATCAAACTTTCACTGTATCACACCCTCACTGTATCACACACTCCCTGTATCACACCCTCCGTGTATCCCACCCTCACTGTAGCACACCCTCACTGTTTCACACCCTCCCTGTAACACACCCTCCATGCATCACACTCTCCCTGTATCACACTCTCCCTGTATCACACCCTCACTGTATCACACTCTCCCTGTATCACACCCTCGCTGTATCACACACTAACTGTATCACACTCTCCCTGTATCACACCCTCGCTGTATCACACCCTCACAGTATCACACTCTCCCTGTATCAGACCCTCACTGTATCACACTCTCACTGTATCACACCCTCACTGTATCACAATCTCCCTGTATCACACCCTCGCTGTATCGCACTTTCCCTGTATCACACCCTCACTGGATCACACTCTCCCTTGATCACACCATCGCTGTATCACACCCTATCTGTCACAACCTCGCTGTATCACACTCTCCCTGTATCACACTTTCCATGTATCACACCCTCGCTGTATGACACTCTCACTGTATCACACCCTCACTGTATCACACTCTCCCTGTATCACACTCTCCCTGTATCACACCCTCACTGTATCACACTCTCCCTGTATCACACCCTCACTGTATCAAACTCTCCCTGTATCACACGCTCCCTGTATCACACTCTCCCTGTATCACACAATCACTGTATCACACTCTCCCTGTATCACACTCTCACTCTATCACACCCTCACTGTATCACACTCTCCCTGTATCAAACACTCACTGTATCACGCTCTCCCTGTATCACACTCTCCCTGTATCACACACTCACTGTATCACACTCTCCCTGTATCACACAGTCACTGTATCACACTCTCCCTGTATCACACCCTCACTGCATCACATTCTCCCTGTTTCACACTCTTCCTGTATCACGCACTCCCTGTATCACAACCTCACTGTATCAAACTCTCTCTGTATCACACCCTCAATGTATCACACTCTCCCTGTATCACACTCTCCCTGTATCACACCCTGAATGTATCACACCCTTGCTGTATCACACTCGCCCCGTATCACACACTCTCTGTATCACACTCTCCCTGTATCTCACCCTCGCTGTATCACACCCTCACTGTATCACACTCTCACTGTATCACACCCTCACTGTATAACACTCTCACCGTTATCACTCCCTCGCTGTATCACACCCTCACTGTATCACACCATCGCTATATCACACCCTCGCTGTATCACACCCTCGTTGTATCACACCCTCACTGTATCACACTCTCCCTGCATCATATTCTCCCTGTATCACACCCTCGCTGTATCACACACTCACTGTATCACACTTTCGCTGAAACACACCCTCACTGTATCACACACTCACTGTATCACAACCACGCTGTTTCACACCCTCTCTGTATCACACTCTCCCTGTATCACACCCTCGCTGTATCACACCCTCACTGTATCACACATTCGCTGTATCACACCCTCACTGTATCACACCCTCGTCGTATCACACCCTCACTGTATCACACTCTCCTTGTATCACACTCTCCCTGTATCACACCCTCACTGTATCATACCATCCCTGTATCACACCTTCACTGTATCACACTCTCCCTGTATCACACTCTCCCTGTATCACACCCTCACTGTACCACACTCTCCCTGTATCACACTCTCTTTGTATCACACCCTCGCTGTATCACACCCTCACTGTATCACACTTTCGCTCTATCACAACTTCACTTTTTCACACTCTCCCTGTATCACACCCTCCCTGTATCACACCCTCGCTGTATCACACCCACAATGAATCAAACTCTCCCTGTATCACGCCCTCGCTGTATCACACCCTAACTGTATCACACTCTCCCTGTACCACACCCTAGCTGTGTCACACCCTCACTGTATCACAATCTCTCTGTATCACACCCTCACTGTATCACACTCTCGCTGTATCACACCCTCACTGTATCACACTCTCCCTGTATCACACCCTCACTGTATCACACTCTCCCTCTATCACACCCTCACTGGATCACACACACCCTGTATCACACCCTTGCTGTATCACACCCTAACTGTATCACACCCTCACTGTATCACACTCTCCTTGTATCACACTCTCCCTGTATCACACCCTCGCTGTATCACACTCTCACTGTATCTCACCCTCACTGTATCACACTCTCACTGTATCACACCCTCACTGTATCACACTCTCCCTGTATCACACCCTCACTGTAACACACTTTCCCTGTATCACACCCTCACTGGATCACACTCTCCCTGTATCACACCCTCACTGTATCACACACTAACTGTATCACACCCTCACTGTAACACACTTTCCCTGTATCACACCCTCACTGGATCACGCTTTCCCTGTATCACACCCTCGCTGTATCACACTCTCACTGTATCACACCCTCACTGTATCACGCTCTCCCTGTATCACACCCTCACTATATCACACTCTCCCTGTATAACACTCTCCCTGTATCACACCCTCACTGTATCACACTCTCCCTGTATCACACCCTCACTGTATCAAACTCTCCCTGTATCACACGCTCCCTGTATCAAAATCTCCCTGTATCACACACTCACTGTATCACACTCTACCTGTATCACACTCTCCCTGTATCACACCCTCACTGTACCACACTCTCCAGGCAACACACACTCACTGTATCATACTCTCCCTGTATCAAACTCTCCCTGTATCACACACTCACTGTATCACATTCTCCCTGTATCACACCCTTGCTGTATCACAACCTCACTGTATCATACCCTCGCTGTATCACACCCTCGCTGTATCACACCCTCGCTGTACCACACCCTCACTGTATCACACCCTTGCTGTATCCCAACCTCACTGTATCACACCCTCACTGTATCACACACTCGCTGTATCACACCCTCACTGTATCACACTCTCCCTGTATCACACCCTTGCTGTATCACACCCTCGCTGTATCACACCCTCACTGTATCACACTTTTGCTGTTACACACCCTGACTGTATCACACCCTCACTGTATCACACCCACGCTGTATCACACCCTCACTGTATCACACTCTCCCTGTATCACACCCTCACTGTATCACACACTCACTGCATCACACCCTCGCTGTATCACACCCTCGCTGTATCACACCCTCACTGTATCACACACTCGCTGCATCACACTCTCCCTGTATCACACTCTCCCTGTATCACACCCTCACTGTATCACACCCTCCCTGTATCACACTCTCCCTGTATCACACCCTCGCTGTATCACACCCTCACTGTATCACACTTTCGCTGTAACACACCCTCACTGTATCACACCCTCACTGTATCACACCCACGCTGTATCACACCCTCACTGTATCACACTCTCCCTGTATCACACCCTCGCTGTATCACACCCTTACTGTATCACACTTTTGCTGTATCACACCCTCGCTGTATCACACTCTCCCTGTATCACACCCTCGCTGTATCACACCCTCGCTGTATCACACTCTCCCTGTATCACACTCTCCCTGTATCACACTCTCCCTCTATCACACTCTCCCTGTATCACACCCTCACTGTATCACACTCTCCCTGTAAAAAACCCTCGCTGTATCACACACTAAAAGTATCACACTCTCCCTGTATCACACCCTCGCTGTATCACACCCTTACAGTATCACCCTCTCCCTGTATCACACCTTCACTGTATCACGCTCTCACTGTATCACACCCTCACTGTATCACACTCTCCCTGTATCACACCCTCACTGTAACACACTTTCCCTGTATCACACCCTCACTGGATCACACTCTCCATGTAACACACGCTCACTGTATCACACCCTAACTGTATCACACCCTCACTGTATCACAATCTCCCTGTATCACACATGCCCTGTATCACACCCTCACTGTATGACACTCTCACTGTATCACACCCTCACTGTATCACGCTCTCCCTGTATCACACCCTCACTGTATCACACTCTCCCTGTATCACACTCTCCCTGTATCACACCCTCACTGTATCACACTCTCCCTGTATCACACCCTCACTGTATCACACTCTCCCTGTATCACACCCTCCCTGTATGACACTCTCACTGTATCACACCCTCACTGTATCACGCTCTCCCTGTATCACACCCTCACTGTATCACACTCTCCCTGTATCACACTCTCCCTGTATCACACCCTCACTGTATCACACTTTTCCTGTATCACACCCTCACTGTATCAAACTCTCCCTGTATCACACGCTCCCTGTATAACACTCTCCCTGTATCACACACTCACTGTATCACACTCTCCCTGTATCACACTCTCCCTGTATCACACCCTCACTGTATCACACTCTCCCTGAATCACACTCTCCCTGTATCACACACTCACTGTATCACACTCTCCCTGTATCACACAGTCACTGTATCACACTCTCCCTGTATCACACACTCACTGTATCACACTCTCCCTGTATCACACTCTCCCTGTATCACACACTCCCTGTATCACACTCTCTCTGTATCACACCCTCAATGTATCACACTCTCCCTGTATCACACTCTCCCTGTATCACACCCTGAATGTATCACACCCCTGCTGTATCACTCTCGCCCTGTATCACACACTCTCTGTATCACACTCTCCCTGTATCACAACCTCGCTGTATCACACCCTCACTGTATCACACCATCGCTGTATCACACCCTCGCTGTATCACACCCTCGCTGTATCACACCCTCACTGTATCACACTCTCCCTGTATCACACTCTCCCTGTATCACACCCTCGCTGTATCACACCCTCACTGTATCACACTTTCGCTGAATCGCACCCTCACTGTATCACACCCTCACTGTATCACACCCAAGCCGTATCAAATCCTCCCTGTATCACACTCTCCCTGTATCACACCCTCGCTGTACCACACCCTCACTGTATCACAATTTCGCTGTATCACACACTCACTGCATCACACCCTCGTTGTATCACACCCTCGCTGTATCACACTATCCTTGTATCACACTCTCCCTGTATCACACCCTCACTGTATCACACCCTCCCTGTATCACACCTTCACTGTTTCACAATCTCTCTGTATCACACTCTCCCTGTATCACACCCTCACTGTATCACACTCTCCCTGTATCAAACTCTCCCTGTATCACACCCTCGCTGTGTCACCCCCTCACTGTATCACACTTTCGCTGTATCACACCCTCACTGTTTCACACTCACCCTGTATCACACCCTCCCTGTATCACACCCTCGCTGTATCACACCCACACTGTATCACACTCTCCCTGTATCACAAGTGCCCTGTATCACACCCTCGCTATATGACACTCTCACTGTATCACACCCTCACTGTATCACGCTCTCCCTGTATCACACCCTCACTGTATCACATACTAACTTTATCACACTCTCCCTGTATCAAACTTTCCCTGTATCACACCCTAACTGTATCACACCCTCGCTCTATCACACTCTCCCTTTATCACACTCTCCCTGTATCACACCCTCCCTGTATGACACTCTCACTGTATCACACCCTCACTGTATCACGCTCTCCCTGTATCACACACTCACTGTATCACACTCTCCCTGTATCACACCCTCACTGTATCAAACTCTCCCTGTATCACATGCTCCCTGTATAACACTCTCCCTGTATCACACACTCACTGTATCACACTCTCCCTGTATCACACTCTCCCTGTATCACACCCTCACTGTATCACACTCTCCCTGAATCACACACTCACTGTATCACGCTCTCCCTGTATCACACTCTCCCTGTATCACACACTCACTGTATCACACTCTCCCTGTATCACACAGTCACTGTATCACACTCTCCCTGTACCACACCCTCACTGTATCACATTCTCCCTGTATCACACTCTTCCTGTATCACACACTCCCTGTTTCACACTCTCTCTGTATCACACCCTCAATGTATCACACTCTCCCTGTATCACACTCTCCCTGTATCACACCCTGAATGTATCACACCCTTGCTGTATCACACTCGCCCTGTATCACACCCTCGCTGTATCACACCCTCACTGTATCACACCATCGCTGTATCACACCCTCGCTGTATCACACCCTCGCTGTATCACACCCTCACTGTATCACACTCTCCCTGTATCACACTCTCCCTGTATCACACCCTCGCTGTATCACACCCTCACTGTATCACACTTTCGCTGAATCACACCCTCACTGTATCACACCCTCACTGTATCACACCCAAGCTGTATCAAACCCTCCCTGTATCACACTCTCCCTGTATTACACCCTCGCTGTATCACACCCTCACTGTATCACAATTTCGCTGTATCACACACTCACTGAATCACACCCTCGTTGTATCACACCCTCGCTGTATCACACTCTCCTTGTATCACACTCTCCCTGTATCACACCCTCACTGTATCACACCCACCCTGTATTACACCTTCACTGTATCACACTCTCTCTGTATCACACTCTCCCTGTATCTCACCCTCACTGTATCACACTCTCCCTGTATCACACTCTCCCTGTATCACATCCTCGCTGTGTCACACCCTCACTGTATCACACCTTCGCTGTATCACACCATCACTGTTTCACAATCACCCTGTATCACACCCTGCCTTTATCACACCCTTGCTGTATCACACCCACACTGTATCACACTCTCCCTGTATCACACTCTCCCTGTATCACACTCTACCTGTATCACACTCTCCCTGTATCACACTCTCCCTGTATCACACCCTCACTGTATCACACCCTCACTGTATCACACTTTTGCTTTATCACACCCTCACTAAATCACACCCTCACTGTATCACACCCACGCTGTATCACACCCTCACTGTATCACACTCTCCCTGTATCATACCCTCGCTGTATCACACCCTCACTGTATCAAACTTTCGCTGTATCACACCCTCACTGTATCACACACTCCCTGTATCACACCCTCCGTGTATCCCACTCTCACTGTATCACACCCTCACTGTATCACACTCTCCCTGTATCACACCCTCTGTGTATCACACTCTCCCTGTATCACACTCTCCCTGTATCACACCCTCACTGTATCACACTCTTCCTGTATCACACCCTCGCTGTATCACGCACTAACTGTATCACACTGTCCCTGTATCACACCCTCGCTGTATCACACCCTCACAGTATCACACTCTCCCTGTATCCGACCCTCACTGTATCACACTCTCACTGTATCACACCCTCACTGTATCACACTCTCCCTGTATCACACCCTCGCTGTATCACACTTTCCCTGTATCACACCCTCACTGGATCACACACTCCCTGTATCACACGCTCGCTGTATCACACCCTAACTGTATCACACCCTCGCTGTATCACACCCTCACTGGATCACACTCTCCCTGTATCACACCCTCGCTGTATCACACTCTAACTGTATCACACCCTCCCTGTATCACACCCTTGCTGTATCACACCCACACTGTATCACACTCTCCCTTTATCACACCCTCCCTGTATCACACTCTACCTGTATCACACTCTCCCTGTATCACACTCTCCCTGTATCACACCCTCACTGTATCACACGCTCACTGTATCACACTTTCGCTTTATCACACCCTCACTAAATCACACCCTCACTGTATCACACCCACGCTGTATCACACCCTGACTGTATCACACTCTCCCTGTATCATACCCACGCTGTATCACACCCTCACTGTATCAAACTTTCGCTGTATCACACCCTCACTGTATCACACACTCCCTGTATCACACCCTCCGTGTATCCCACCCTCAGTGTAGCACACCCTCACTGTATCACACTCTCCCTGTATCACACCCTCCATGTATCACACTCTCCCTGTATCACACCCTCACTGTATCACATACTAACTTTATCACACTCTCCCTGTATCAAACTTTCCCTGTATCACACCCTAACTGTATCACACCCTCGCTCTATCACACTCTCCCTTTATCACACTCTCCCTGTATCACACCCTCCCTGTATGACACTCTCACTGTATCACACCCTCACTGTATCACGCTCTCCCTGTATCACACACTCACTGTATCACACTCTCCCTGTATCACACCCTCACTGTATCAAACTCTCCCTGTATCACATGCTCCCTGTATAACACTCTCCCTGTATCACACACTCACTGTATCACACTCTCCCTGTATCACACTCTCCCTGTATCACACCCTCACTGTATCACACTCTCCCTGAATCACACACTCACTGTATCACGCTCTCCCTGTATCACACTCTCCCTGTATCACACACTCACTGTATCACACTCTCCCTGTATCACACAGTCACTGTATCACACTCTCCCTGTACCACACCCTCACTGTATCACATTCTCCCTGTATCACACTCTTCCTGTATCACACACTCCCTGTTTCACACTCTCTCTGTATCACACCCTCAATGTATCACACTCTCCCTGTATCACACTCTCCCTGTATCACACCCTGAATGTATCACACCCTTGCTGTATCACACTCGCCCTGTATCACACCCTCGCTGTATCACACCCTCACTGTATCACACCATCGCTGTATCACACCCTCGCTGTATCACACCCTCGCTGTATCACACCCTCACTGTATCACACTCTCCCTGTATCACACTCTCCCTGTATCACACCCTCGCTGTATCACACCCTCACTGTATCACACTTTCGCTGAATCACACCCTCACTGTATCACACCCTCACTGTATCACACCCAAGCTGTATCAAACCCTCCCTGTATCACACTCTCCCTGTATTACACCCTCGCTGTATCACACCCTCACTGTATCACAATTTCGCTGTATCACACACTCACTGCATCACACCCTCGTTGTATCACACCCTCGCTGTATCACACTCTCCTTGTATCACACTCTCCCTGTATCACACCCTCACTGTATCACACCCACCCTGTATTACACCTTCACTGTATCACACTCTCTCTGTATCACACTCTCCCTGTATCTCACCCTCACTGTATCACACTCTCCCTGTATCACACTCTCCCTGTATCACACCCTCGCTGTGTCACACCCTCACTGTATCACACTTTCGCTGTATCACACCATCACTGTTTCACAATCACCCTGTATCACACCCTGCCTTTATCACACCCTTGCTGTATCACACCCACACTGTATCACACTCTCCCTGTATCACACTCTCCCTGTATCACACTCTACCTGTATCACACTCTCCCTGTATCACACTCTCCCTGTATCACACCCTCACTGTATCACACCCTCACTGTATCACACTTTTGCTTTATCACACCCTCACTAAATCACACCCTCACTGTATCACACCCACGCTGTATCACACCCTCACTGTATCACACTCTCCCTGTATCATACCCTCGCTGTATCACACCCTCACTGTATCAAACTTTCGCTGTATCACACCCTCACTGTATCACACACTCCCTGTATCACACCCTCCGTGTATCCCACTCTCACTGTATCACACCCTCACTGTATCACACTCTCCCTGTATCACACCCTCTGTGTATCACACTCTCCCTGTATCACACTCTCCCTGTATCACACCCTCACTGTATCACACTCTTCCTGTATCACACCCTCGCTGTATCACGCACTAACTGTATCACACTCTCCCTGTATCACACCCTCGCTGTATCACACCCTCACAGTATCACACTCTCCCTGTATCCGACCCTCACTGTATCACACTCTCACTGTATCACACCCTCACTGTATCACACTCTCCCTGTATCACACCCTCGCTGTATCACACTTTCCCTGTATCACACCCTCACTGGATCACACACTCCCTGTATCACACGCTCGCTGTATCACACCCTAACTGTATCACACCCTCGCTGTATCACACCCTCACTGGATCACACTCTCCCTGTATCACACCCTCGCTGTATCACACTCTAACTGTATCACACCCTCCCTGTATCACACCCTTGCTGTATCACACCCACACTGTATCACACTCTCCCTTTATCACACCCTCCCTGTATCACACTCTACCTGTATCACACTCTCCCTGTATCACACTCTCCCTGTATCACACCCTCACTGTATCACACGCTCACTGTATCACACTTTCGCTTTATCACACCCTCACTAAATCACACCCTCACTGTATCACACCCACGCTGTATCACACCCTGACTGTATCACACTCTCCCTGTATCATACCCACGCTGTATCACACCCTCACTGTATCAAACTTTCGCTGTATCACACCCTCACTGTATCACACACTCCCTGTATCACACCCTCCGTGTATCCCACCCTCAGTGTAGCACACCCTCACTGTATCACACTCTCCCTGTATCACACCCTCCATGTATCACACTCTCCCTGTATCACACACTCCCTGTATCACACCCTCACTGTATCACACTCTCCCTGTATCACACCCTCGCTGTATCACACACTAACTGTATCACACTCTCCCTGTATCACACCCTCGCTGTATCACACCCTCACAGTATCACACTCTCCCTGTATCAGACCCTCACTGTATCACACTCTCACTGTATCACACCCTCACTGTATCACACTCTCCCTGTATCACACCCTCGCTGTATCACACACTAACTGTATCACACTCTCCCTGTATCACACTCTCCCTGTATCACACTCTCCCTGTATCACACCCTCGCTGTATCACACCCTAACTGTATCACACCCTCGCTGTATCACACTCTCCCTGTATCACACTTTCCATGTATCACACCCTCGCTGTATGACACTCTCACTGTATCACACCCTCACTGTATCACACTCTCCCTGTATCACACTCTCCCTGTATCACACCCTCACTGTATCACACTCTCCCTGTATCACACCCTCACTGTATCAAACTCTCCCTGTATCACACGCTCCCTGTATCACACTCTCCCTGTATCACACAATCACTGTATCACACTCTCCCTGTATCACACTCTCCCTCTATCACACCCTCACGGTATAACACTCTCCCTGTATCACACACTCACTGTATCACGCTCTCCCTGTATCACACTCTCCCTGTATCACACACTCACTGTATCACACTCTCCCTGTATCACACATTCACTGTATCACACTCTCCCTGTATCACACCCTCACTGCATCACATTCTCCCTGTATCACACTCTTCCTGTATCACGCACTCCCTGTATCACAACCTCACTGTATCACACTCTCTCTGTATCACACCCTCAATGTATCACACTCTCCCTGTATCACACACTCTCTGTATCACACTCTCCCTGTATCTCACCCTCGCTGTATCACACCCTCACTGTATCACACTCTCACTGTATCACACCCTCGCTGTATAACACCCTCACCGTTATCACTCCCTCGCTGTATCACACCCTCACTGTATCACACCATCGCTATATCACACCCTCGCTGTATCACACCCTCGTTGTATCACACCCTCACTGTATCACACTCTCCCTGCATCATATTCTCCCTGTATCACACCCTCGCTGTATCACACCCTCACTGTATCACACTTTCGCTGAAACACACCCTCACTGTATCACACACTCACAGTATCACAACCACGCTGTTTCGAACCCTCTCTGTATCACACTCTCCCTGTATCATACCCTCGCTGTATCACACCCTCACTGTATCATACATTCGCTGTATCACACCCTCACTGTATCACACCCTCGTAGTATCACACCCTCACTATATCACACCCTCCTTGTATCACACTCTCCCTGTATCGCACCCTCACTGTATCATACCATCCCTGTATCACACCTTCACTGTATCACACTCTCCCTGTATCACACTCTCCCTGTATCACACCCTCACTGTACCACACTCTCCCTGTATCACACTCTCTTTGTATCAAACCCTCGCTGTATCACACCCTCACTGTATCACACTTTCGCTCTATCACAACTTCACTGTTTCACACTCTCCCTGTATCACACCCTCCCTGTATCACACCCTTGCTGTATCACACCCACACTGTATCAAACTCTCCCTGTATCACCCCCTCGCTGTATCACACCCTAACTGTATCACACTCTCCCTGTACCACACCCTAGCTGTATCACACCCTCACTGTATCACACTCTCTCTGTATCACACCCTCACTGTATCACACTCTCACTGTATCACACCCTCACTGCATCACACTCTCCCTGTATCACACCGTCACTGTATCACACTCTCCCTCTATCACACCCTCACTGGATCACACACTCCCTGTATCACACCCTTGCTGTATCACACCCTAACTGTATCACACCCTCGCTGTATCACACTCTCCTTGTATCACACTTTCCCTGTATCACACCCTCGCTGTATCACACTCTCTCTGTATCTCACCCTCACTGTATCACACTCTCCCTGTATCACACCCTCACTGTATCACAATCTCCCTTATCACACTCTCCCTGTATCACACCCTCACTGTATCACACTCTACCTGTATCACCCCCTCACTGTATCACATTCTCCCTGTATCACACACTGCCTGTATCACACTCTCCCTGAATCACACACTCACTGTATCACACTCTCCCTTTATCACACTCTCCCTGTATCACACCCTCACTGTATCACACTCTCCCTGTATTTCACTCTCAATGTATCACACACTCACTGTATCACACACTTCCTGTATCACACACTCTCTGTATCACACCCTCACTGTATCACACTCTCTCTGTATCACACCCTCAATGTATCACACTCTCCCTGTATCACACTCTCCCTCTATCACACCCTGAATGTATCACACCCTCGCAGTATCACACTCTTCCTGTATCACACCCTCGCTGTATCATACTCTCCCACTATCACACCCTCGCTGTATCACACCCTCACTGTATCACACTCTCACTGTATCACACCCTCACTGTATCACACCTTCACTGTATCACACCTTCGCTGTATCACTCCCTCACTGTATCGCACTCTCCCTGTCTCACACCTTCGCTGTATCACACACTCACTGTATCACACCCTCACTGTATCACACCCTCACTGTGTCACACTCTTCCTGTATCACACCCTCACTGTATCACACTCTCACTGTATCACACCCTCACTGTATCACACTCTCCCTGTATCACACCCTCACTGTATCACAGTCTCCCTGTATCACACCCTCACCGTATCACACTCTCCCTGTATCACATCCTCGTTGTATCACACCCTCACTGTATCACACTCTCCCTGTGTCACACTCTCCCTGTATCACACCCTCCCTGTATCACACCTTCACTGTATCACACTCTCCCTGTATCACACCCTCTCTGTATCACACCCTCTCTACATCATGCCCTCACTGTATCACACCCTCACTGTATCACACCCTCGCTGTATCATACCCTCTCTGTATCACACTCTCTCTGCATCATGCCCTCACTCTATCACACCCTCGCTGTATCGCACCCTCACTGTTTCACACCCACGCTGTCTCACACCATCGCTGTATCACACACTCGCTGCATCACACCCTCACTGTATCACACCCTCACTGTGTCACACTCTCCCTGTATCACACCCTCACTGTATCACACTCTCACTGTATCACACCCTCACTGTATCACACTCTCCCTGTATCACACCCTCACTGTATCACACTCTCCCTGTATCACACCCTCACTGTGTCACACTCTCCCTGTATCACTTCCTCGTTGTATCACACCCTCACTGTATCACACTCTCCCTGTATCACACTCTCCCTGTATCACACCCTCCCTGTATCACACCTTCACTGTATCACACTCTCCCTGTATCACACTCTCCCTGTATCACACCCTCACTGTATCACCTTCTCCCTGTATCACACCCTCGCTTTTTCACACACTCACTGTATCACACCCTCACTGTATCACACCCTCGCTGTATCACACCCTCGCTGTATCACACCCTCTCTGTATCACACCCTCTCTACATCATGCCCTCACTGTATCACACCCTCACTGTATCACACCCTCGCTGTATCACACCCGCTCTGTATCACACTCTCTCTGCATCATGCCCTCACTCTATCACACCCTCACTGTATCATACCTTCGCTGTATCACACATTCACTGTATCACACCCTTGCTGTATCACACCCTCTCTCTATCATACTCTCTCTACATCATGCCCTCACTGTATCACACCCTCATTGTATCACACCCTCTCTTTATCACACCCTCACTGTATCACACCCTTGCTGTATCACAATCTCTCTACATCATGTCCTCACTGTATCACAGCCTCAATGTATCACACCCTGACTGTATCACACCCTCACAAGATCACACCCACACAGTATTACACCCACACACTATCAGAACTCTCGCTGTATCACACCTCAAATATCACACCCTCGCTGTATCACACCCTCATGTATCACATTCTCACTGTATCACACCCTCACTGTATCACACTCACACAGTATCACACCCAAACAGTATCACATCACAAATATCACGCCCAAACAGTATCACACCCTTACAGTATCACACCCCTCGCTGCATCACACCCTCACTGTATCACACTCTCACAGTATCACATGCTAACAGCATCACACCCTAACATCATCACACCCTAACAGCATTACACCCTTACTATATTACATCCTCGCTGTATCACACCCACACAGTATCACACCCTCACTATAACACACCCTCACTATATCGCACCCTCACTATATCACACCCGCACCGTATCACACTCTCACAGTATCACACCCTCACTATATCACACACTCACTATATCACACCCTCATGATATCACACACTCACTATATCACACTCTCACTATATCACACAATCATTATATCACATACTCACAGTATCACACCCTCACAGTATCACACCCACACAGTATCACACCCCTCACTGTATCACACCACAAATATCATACCCTCACAGTATCAGACCCTTGCTGTATCACACCCTCCCTATATCACACCATCACAGTATCACACTCTCACAGTATCACACACTCATAGTATCACATCCTCACCATATCACACCCTCACAGTATCACATGCTAACAGTATCACACCCTAACAGCATCACACCCGAACAGGATTACACCCTTACTATATTACAACCTCGCTGTATCACACCCTCACTGTATCACACCCTCACTATAACATAACATCACTATATCACACCCTCACTATATCACACCCTCACTATAACAGACCCTCACAGTATCACACCCTCACTATATCACACCTTCACTATAAAACACAATCACAGTATCACATCCTCACAGTATCACACCCTCACTGTATCACACCCTCTCTATATCAAACCCTCACTATACCACACCCTCACTATATCACAAACTCACTATATCACACACTCATTCTATCACACACTCACAGTATCACACCCACACAGTATCACACCCACACAGTATCACACACACAGTATCACACCCCTCGCTGTATCACACCCTCACTATATCAAACACTCATTATATCACACACTCACTATATCACAACCTCACTGTATCACACACTCACGGTATCACACCCTCACAGACTCACACCCACACAGTATCACACCCTCAGTGTATCACACCCTCCCTATATCACACCCTCCCTATATCACAGCCTCACAGTATCATACACTCGCAGCATCACACCTCACAGTATCACGCTCTCACTAAACCACACCCTCACTGTATCACATCCTCACAGTATCACTCCCACACAGTATCACACCCTTCACTTTATCACAGCACAAATATCACACCCTCACAGTATCACACCCTCGCTGTATCACACCCTCCCTATATCACACCCTCACATTATCACACCCTCACAGTATCACACTCTCACAGTATCACACCCTCACCGTATCACACCATCACAGTATCACATACTAAGAGCATCACACAATAACAGCATCACACCCCAACAGTATTACACCCTTACTATATTACACCCTCGCTGTATCACACCCTCACAGTATCACACCCTCACTATAACACAACCTCACTATATCACACTCTCACTATATCACACCCTCACTATAACACACTCTCACAGTATCACACCCTCACTATATCACATCCTCTCTGTAACACACACTCACAGTATCACACCCTCACAGTATCACACCATCTCTATATCGCAACCTCACTGTATCGCACTCTCACTGTATCGCACCCTCACTGTATCACACACTCTCTATATCATACTCTCACTATATCACACACTCACTATATCACACCCTCGCTATATCACACACACACTATATCACACACTCACTATATCACACCCTCACAGTATCACACCCACAGAGTATCACACCCTCACAGTATCACACCCCTCGCTGTATCACACCTCAAATATCACACCCTCGCTGTATCACACTCTCAGTATCACACTCTCACTGTATCACAACCCTCACTGTATCACACCACAAATATCACACTCTCACAGTATCACACTCTCACAGTATCACACCTTCACTATATCACACCCTCACAGTATCACACCCCTCGCTGCATCACACCCTCACCATGTCACACACTCACCGTATCACACCCTCACCGTATCACACCCTCATCGTATCACACCCTAACAGCATCACATCCCAACAGCAGCACACCCTAACAGCATTACACCCTAAATATATTACACCTCGCTGTTTCACACCGTCACAGTATCATACCTTCACTGTATCACACCCTTGCTGTCTCACACCCTCACACTATCACACTCTCACTGTATCACACCCCTCGCTGTTTCACACCAAAAATATCACACCCTCACCGTATCACACACTCATCATATCACACCCTAACAGCATCACTCCCTAACAGCATCACACCCTAACTGCATTACACCCTTACTATATTACACCTCGCTGTTTCACACCCTCACAATATCACACCCTCACTATATCACACCCTCGGTGTATCTCACCCACACTGTATCACAGCCACACTTTATCACACCCTTCGCTGTTTCACACCACAAATATCACACTCTCACCGTATCACACCCTCACTGTATCACACCCTAACAGCATCACACACTTACTATATTACACCCTCGCTGTATCACACTCTCACTGTATCACACTCTCACTGTATCACACCCTCTCTATAATACACCCTCTCTATAATCACACCCTCTCTATATCACAGCCTCACTGTGAAACACCCTCACTTTTTCACACCCTCGCTGTATCTGTACTCACCGTATCACAATCTTTCTATATCGCACCCTCACTATATCACACACTCCCAGTATCACACACTCAATTTATCACACCCTCATAATATCACAACCTCACTACATCACACCCTCACAATACCACACACTCATTATATCACATCCTCATTTTGTCACACCCTCACTATAACGCACCCTCACTGTGAAACACCCTCACTTTATCACACCCTCACTGTATCACATCCTCACTATATCACTCCCTCACATTATAGCACCCTCACTATATCGCCCCCTCACGATATCACACACTCACTATATCATACACTCAATATATCACACACTCATTATATCGCACACTCACAGTATCACACCCTCACTGTATCACATCCACACAGTATTACACCCACACAGTATCACACTCCTCGCTGTTTCACACCTCAAATATCACACACTCGCTGTATCACACACTCACTGTATCAAACCCTCACTGTATCACACCCACACAGTATCACACCTTCACTGTATCACACCATCCCTATATCACACCCTCCCTATTTCACACCCTCACAGTATCACACCCTCACAGTATCACACCCGCACAATATCACACGCTCACCATATCACATGCTAACAGCATCGCACCCTAACAGCATCACATCCTAACAGCATTGCACCCTCGCTGTAATACACCCGCACAGAATCACACCCTCAATATAACACACCCTCACTATATCACACCCTCACTATAACACACCCTCACTATATTACACCCTCACAGTATAACACCCTCACTATATCGCACCCTCCCAAAACACACTCACAGTATCACACCCTCACCGTATCACACGCTCACCGTATCACACCCTCATCATATCACACCCTAACAGCATCACAGCCTAACAGCAGCACACCCTAACAGCATTAGACCCTAACTATATTATACCTCGCTGTGTGACACCGTCACAGTATCACACCTTCACTGTCTCACAAACTTGCTGTCTCACACCCTCACAGTATCACACTCTCACTGTATCACACCCCTCGCTGTTTCATGCCACAAATATCACACCCTCACCATATCACACTCTCATCGTATCACACCCTAACAGCATCACACCCTAACAGCATCACACCCTAACTGCATTACACCCTTACTATATTACACCTCGCTGTTTCACGCCCTCACAGTATCACACGCTCACTGTATCACACCCTCGCTGTTTCACACCCTCACAGTATCACACCCTCACTGTATCACACCCTCACTGTATCACACCCACACTGTATCACAGCCACACTTTATCACACCCCTCGCTGTTTCACACCTCAAATATCACACACTCGCTGTATCACACCCTCACTGTATCACAAACTCACTGTATCAAACCCTCACTGTTTCACACCCACACAGTATCACACCCTCACAATATCACACGCTCACTGTATCACATGCTAACAGCATCACACCATAACAGCATCACATCCTAACAGCATTACACCCTTACTATATTACACCCTCGCTGTATTACACCCGCACAGAATCACACCCTCAATATAACACACCCTCAATATATCACACCCTCACTATAACACACCCTCACTATATTACACCCTCACAGTATAACACCCTCACTATATCACACCCTCACTAAAACACACTCACAGTATCACACGCTCACAGTATCACATCCCCACTATATCGCACCTTTACTGTATCGCACCCTCACTGAATCACACCCTCGGTTTATGAAACCCTCACTATATCACACACTCACTATATCACACCCTCACTATATCACACACACACTATATCACATACTCACTATATCACACACTCATTATAGCACAAACTCAATATATCACACACTGAATATATGACACACTCAATATATCACACACTCAATATATCACACACACATTAAATCACACACACATTATATCACGCGCACATTATATCACACCCTCGCTGTATCATACCCTCACTGTATCACACCCTCACTAGAGCACACCCTCACTGTATCACACCCTCACTGTATCACACCCTCACTATAACACACCCTCACTATAACACACACTCACTGTAACACACACTCTGTATCACAACCTCACTGTATCACACACTCACAGTATCACACCCTCACAGTATCAGACCCTCACTGTATCACACCCTCACTATATCACACCCTCACTGTATCGCACCCTCGCTGTATCGCACCCTCGCTGTATCACACGCTCACTATGTCACACACTCACTATACCATACACTCACAGTATCACACCCTGACTGTATCACACCCTCACAAGATCACACCCACACAGTATTACACCCACACAGTATCAGACCCCTCGCTGTATCACACCGCAAATATCACACCCTCGCTGTATCAAACCCTCAAGTATGACACTCTTACTGTATCACACCCTCACTCTATCACACTCACACAGTATCACACCCAAAAAGTATCACACCACAAATATCACACCCACACAGTATCACACATTCACTATTTCACAACCTCACTGTATCACACCCTCACAGTATCACACCCCTCACTGCATCACACCCTCACCATATCACACTCTCACAGTATCACATGCTAACAGCATCACACCCTAACATCATCACACCCTAACAGCATTACACCCTTACAATATTACATCCTCACTGTATCACACCCACACAGTATCACACCCTCACTATAACACACCCTCACTATATCGCACCCTCACTATATCACACCCTCACAGTATCACACCCTCACAGTATCACACCCTCACTATATCGCACCCTCACTATATCACACACTCACTATATCACAAACTCACTATATCACACACTCATTATATCACACACTCACAGTATCACACCCACACAGTATCACACACAAACAGTATCACACCCCTCGCTGTATCACACCCTCACCATATCAAACACTCACTATATCACACAATCATTATATCACACATTCACAGTATCAAGCCCTCACAGTATCACACCCACACAGTATCACACCCCTCACTGCATCACACCACAAATATCATACCCTCACAGTATCAGACCCTCACTGTATCACACCCTCCCTATATCACACCCTCACAGTATCACACCCTCACAGTATCACACTCTCACAGTATCACATGCTAACAGTATCACGCCCTAACAGCATCACTCCCAAACAGCATTACACCCTTACTATATTACAACCTCGCTGTAGCACACCCTCACTGTATCACACCCTCACTATAACACAACATCACTATATCACACCCTCACTATATCACACCCTCACTATAACACACCCTCACAGTATCACACCCTCACTATATCACACCCTCACTATAACACACCCTCACAGTATCACACCCTCACTATATCACACCTTCACTATAACACACACTCACAGTATCACACTCTCACTATATCACACCTTCACTATAACACACACTCACAGTATCACATTCTCACAGTATCACACCCTCACTATATCGCACCCTCACTGTATCACACCCTCTCTATATCAAACCCTCACTATATCACACGCTCACTATATCACACATTCACTATATCACGAACTCACTATATCACACACTCATTATATCACACACTCACAGTATCACACCCACACAGTATCACACCCACACAGTATCACAAACACACAGTATCACACCCCTCGCTGTATCACACCTTCACTATATCAAACACTCACTATATCACACACTCACTATATCACACCCTCACAGACTCACACCCACACAGTATCACAGCCTCAGTGTATCACACCCTCCATATATCACACCCTCCCTTTTTCACAGCCTCACAGTATCACACCCTCACCGTATCACATGCTAACAGTATCACACCCTAACAGCATCACACCCGAACAGCATTACACCCTTACTATATTAAAACCTCGCTGTATCACACACTCACAGTATCACACCCTCGCTGTACCATGTACTCACTGTATCACAATCTTTCTATATCGCACCCTCACTATATCACACACTCACAGTATCACACACTCACTTTATTACAACCGCACTATATCACACCCTCACAGTATCACACCCTCACTATATGAAACACTCACTATATCACACAATCATTACATCACACACTCACAGTATCACACCCTCACAGTATCACACCCACACAGTATCACACACTCATAGTATCACACTCTCACTGAATCACACCCTCACTGTATCACATCCTCACAGTATCACTCCCACACGGTATCACAACCCTCACTGTATCACAGCACAAATATCACAACCTCACAGTATCACACCCTCACTGTATTACACCCTCCCTATATCACACCCTCACATTATCACACCCTCACCGTATCACACCCTCACAGTATCACATGCTAACAGCATCACACACTAACAACATCACACCCCAACAGTAGTACAGCCTTACTATATTACACCCTCGCTGTATCACACCCTCACAGTATCACACCCTCACTATAACACATCCACACTATATCACACTCTCACTATATCACACCCTCACTATAACACACCCTCACAGTATCACACCCTCACTATATCACACCCTCACTATAACACACACTCACAGTATCACACCCACACAGTATCACACCATCTCTATATCGCCCTCTCACTGAATCACACCCTCACTGTATCACACCCTCACTGTATCACACACTCTCTATATCATACCCTCACTATATCACACACTCACTATATCACACCCTCATAGTATCACACCCACACAGTATCACACCCTCACAGTATCACACCCCTCACTGTATCACACCTCAAATATCACACCGTCGCTGTAACACACCCTCACAGTATCACACTCTCACTGTATCACAACCCTCGCTGTATCACACCACAAATATCACACTCTCACAGTATCACACCCTCACAGTATCACACCCCTCGCTGCATCACACCCTCACCATGTCACACCCTCACCATATCACACCCTCACCGTATCACACCCTCACCGTATCACATCCTCATCGTATCACAACCTAACAGCATCACACCCTAACAGCAGCACACCCTAACAGCATTACACACTAACTATATTACACCTCGCTGTTTCACTCCGTCACAGTATCACACCTTCACTGTATCACACCCTTGCTGTCTCACACCCTCACAGTATCATACTCTCACTGTATCACACCCCTTGCTGTTTCACACCACAAATATCACACCCTCACCGTATCACACCCTCATCGTATCACACCCTAACAGCATCACACCCTAACAGCATCACACCCTAACTGCATTACACCCATACTATATTTCACCTCACTGATTCACACCCTCACAGTATCACACCCTCACTGTATCACACCCTCGCTGTATCACACCCACACTGGATCACAGCCACACTTTATCACACCCCTCGCTGTTTCACACCACAAATATCACACTCTCACCGTATCACACCCTCACTGTATCACACCCTAACAACATCACACACTTACTATATTACACCCTCGATGTATCACACTCTCACTGTATCACACTCTCACTGTATCACACCCTCTCTATAATACACCCTCTCTATAATCACACCATCTCTATATCACACCCTCACTGTGATACACCCTCACTTTATCACACCCTCGCTGTATCATGTACTCACCGTATCACAATCTTTCTATATCACACCCTCACTATATCACACACTCCCAGTATCACACACTCACTTTATCACACCCTCACTATATCACACCCTCACTACATCACACCCTCACAATATCACACCCTCACTATATCACATCCTCATTTTGTCACACCCTCACTATAACACACCCTCACTGTGAAACACCCTCACTTTATCACACCCTCACTGTATCACATCCTCACTATATCACACCCTCACATTATAGCATCCTCACTATATCGCCCCCTCACGATATCACACACTCACTGTAACATACACTCAATATATCACACACTCATTATATCACACACTCACAGTATCACTCCCTCACTGTATCACATCCACACAATATTACACCCAGACAGTATCACACACCTCGCTGTTTCACACCTCAAATATCACACATTCGCTGTATCACACCATCACTGTATCAAACCCTCACTGTATCAAACCCTCACTGTATCACACCCACACAGTATCACACCCTCGCTGTATCACACCGTCCCTATATCACACCCTCCCTATATCACACCCTCACAGTATCACACCCTCACAGTATCACACCCTCACAATATCACATGCTCACCGTATCACATGCTAACAGCATCACACCATAACAGCATCACATCCTAACAGCATTACACCCTTACTATATTACACCCTTGCTGTATTACACCCGCACAGAATCACACCCTCAATATAACACCCCCTCACTATATCACACCCTCACTATAACACACCCTCACTATATTACACCCTCACAGTATAACACCCTCACTATATCACACCCTCACTAAAACACACTCACAGTATCACACGCTCACAGTATCACATCCCCACTATATCGCACCTTTACTGTATCGCACCCTCACTGAATCACACCCTCGGTTTATGAAACCCTCACTATATCACACACTCACTATATCACACCCTCACTATATCACACACACACTATATCACATACTCACTATATCACACACTCATTATAGCACAAACTCAATATATCACACACTGAATATATGACACACTCAATATATCACACACTCAATATATCACACACACATTAAATCACACACACATTATATCACGCGCACATTATATCACACCCTCGCTGTATCATACCCTCACTGTATCACACCCTCACTAGAGCACACCCTCACTGTATCACACCCTCACTGTATCACACCCTCACTATAACACACCCTCACTATAACACACACTCACTGTAACACACACTCTGTATCACAACCTCACTGTATCACACACTCACAGTATCACACCCTCACAGTATCAGACCCTCACTGTATCACACCCTCACTATATCACACCCTCACTGTATCGCACCCTCGCTGTATCGCACCCTCGCTGTATCACACGCTCACTATGTCACACACTCACTATACCATACACTCACAGTATCACACCCTGACTGTATCACACCCTCACAAGATCACACCCACACAGTATTACACCCACACAGTATCAGACCCCTCGCTGTATCACACCGCAAATATCACACCCTCGCTGTATCAAACCCTCAAGTATGACACTCTTACTGTATCACACCCTCACTCTATCACACTCACACAGTATCACACCCAAAAAGTATCACACCACAAATATCACACCCACACAGTATTACACCCACACAGTATCAGACCCCTCGCTGTATCACACCGCAAATATCACACCCTCGCTGTATCAAACCCTCAAGTATGACACTCTTACTGTATCACACCCTCACTCTATCACACTCACACAGTATCACACCCAAAAAGTATCACACCACAAATATCACACCCACACAGTATCACACCTTCACTATTTCACAACCTCACTGTATCACACCCTCACAGTATCACACCCCTCACTGCATCACACCCTCACCATATCACACTCTCACAGTATCACATGCTAACAGCATCACACCCTAACATCATCACACCCTAACAGCATTACACCCTTACAATATTACATCCTCACTGTATCACACCCACACAGTATCACATCCTCACTATAACACACCCTCACTATATCGCACCCTCACTATATCACACCCTCACAGTATCACACCCTCACAGTATCACACCCTCACTATATCGCACCCTCACTATATCACACACTCACTATATCACAAACTCACTATATCACACACTCATTATATCACACACTCACAGTATCACACCCACACAGTATCACACACAAACAGTATCACACCCCTCGCTGTATCACACCCTCACCATATCAAACACTCACTATATCACACAATCATTATATCACACATTCACAGTATCACGCCCTCACAGTATCACACCCACACAGTATCACACCCCTCACTGCATCACACCACAAATATCATACCCTCACAGTATCAGACCCTCACTGTATCACACCCTCCCTATATCACACCCTCACAGTATCACACCCTCACAGTATCACACTCTCACAGTATCACATGCTAACAGTATCACGCCCTAACAGCATCACTCCCAAACAGCATTACACCCTTACTATATTACAACCTCGCTGTAGCACACCCTCACTGTATCACACCCTCACTATAACACAACATCACTATATCACACCCTCACTATATCACACCCTCACTATAACACACCCTCACAGTATCACACCCTCACTATATCACACCCTCACTATAACACACCCTCACAGTATCACACCCTCACTATATCACACCTTCACTATAACACACACTCACAGTATCACACTCTCACTATATCACACCTTCACTATAACACACACTCACAGTATCACATTCTCACAGTATCACACCCTCACTATATCGCACCCTCACTGTATCACACCCTCTCTATATCAAACCCTCACTATATCACACGCTCACTATATCACACATTCACTATATCACGAACTCACTATATCACACACTCATTATATCACACACTCACAGTATCACACCCACACAGTATCACACCCACACAGTATCACAAACACACAGTATCACACCCCTCGCTGTATCACACCTTCACTATATCAAACACTCACTATATCACACACTCACTATATCACACCCTCACAGACTCACACCCACACAGTATCACAGCCTCAGTGTATCACACCCTCCATATATCACACCCTCCCTTTTTCACAGCCTCACAGTATCACACCCTCACCGTATCACATGCTAACAGTATCACACCCTAACAGCATCACACCCGAACAGCATTACACCCTTACTATATTAAAACCTCGCTGTATCACACACTCACAGTATCACACCCTCGCTGTACCATGTACTCACTGTATCACAATCTTTCTATATCGCACCCTCACTATATCACACACTCACAGTATCACACACTCACTTTATTACAACCGCACTATATCACACCCTCACAGTATCACACCCTCACTATATGAAACACTCACTATATCACACAATCATTACATCACACACTCACAGTATCACACCCTCACAGTATCACACCCACACAGTATCACACACTCATAGTATCACACTCTCACTGAATCACACCCTCACTGTATCACATCCTCACAGTATCACTCCCACACGGTATCACAACCCTCACTGTATCACAGCACAAATATCACAACCTCACAGTATCACACCCTCACTGTATTACACCCTCCCTATATCACACCCTCACATTATCACACCCTCACCGTATCACACCCTCACAGTATCACATGCTAACAGCATCACACACTAACAACATCACACCCCAACAGTAGTACAGCCTTACTATATTACACCCTCGCTGTATCACACCCTCACAGTATCACACCCTCACTATAACACATCCACACTATATCACACTCTCACTATATCACACCCTCACTATAACACACCCTCACAGTATCACACCCTCACTATATCACACCCTCACTATAACACACACTCACAGTATCACACCCACACAGTATCACACCATCTCTATATCGCCCTCTCACTGAATCACACCCTCACTGTATCACACCCTCACTGTATCACACACTCTCTATATCATACCCTCACTATATCACACACTCACTATATCACACCCTCGCTATATCACATACACACTATATCACACACTCACTATATCACACCCTCATAGTATCACACCCACACAGTATCACACCCTCACAGTATCACACCCCTCACTGTATCACACCTCAAATATCACACCGTCGCTGTAACACACCCTCACAGTATCACACTCTCACTGTATCACAACCCTCGCTGTATCACACCACAAATATCACACTCTCACAGTATCACACCCTCACAGTATCACACCCCTCGCTGCATCACACCCTCACCATGTCACACCCTCACCATATCACACCCTCACCGTATCACACCCTCACCGTATCACACCCTCATCGTATCACAACCTAACAGCATCACACCCTAACAGCAGCACACCCTAACAGCATTACACACTAACTATATTACACCTCGCTGTTTCACACCGTCACAGTATCACACCTTCACTGTATCACACCCTTGCTGTCTCACACCCTCACAGTATCATACTCTCACTGTATCACACCCCTTGCTGTTTCACACCACAAATATCACACCCTCACCGTATCACACCCTCATCGTATCACACCCTAACAGCATCACACCCTAACAGCATCACACCCTAACTGCATTACACCCATACTATATTTCACCTCACTGTTTCACACCCTCACAGTATCACACCCTCACTGTATCACACCCTCGCTGTATCACACCCACACTGGATCACAGCCACACTTTATCACACCCCTCGCTGTTTCACACCACAAATATCACACTCTCACCGTATCACACCCTCACTGTATCACACCCTAACAACATCACACACTTACTATATTACACCCTCGATGTATCACACTCTCACTGTATCACACTCTCACTGTATCACACCCTCTCTATAATACACCCTCTCTATAATCACACCATCTCTATATCACACCCTCACTGTGATACACCCTCACTTTATCACACCCTCGCTGTATCATGTACTCACCGTATCACAATCTTTCTATATCACACCCTCACTATATCACACACTCCCAGTATCACACACTCACTTTATCACACCCTCACTATATCACACCCTCACTACATCACACCCTCACAATATCACACCCTCACTATATCACATCCTCATTTTGTCACACCCTCACTATAACACACCCTCACTGTGAAACACCCTCACTTTATCACACCCTCACTGTATCACATCCTCACTATATCACACCCTCACATTATAGCATCCTCACTATATCGCCCCCTCACGATATCACACACTCACTGTAACATACACTCAATATATCACACACTCATTATATCACACACTCACAGTATCACTCCCTCACTGTATCACATCCACACAATATTACACCCAGACAGTATCACACACCTCGCTGTTTCACACCTCAAATATCACACATTCGCTGTATCACACCATCACTGTATCAAACCCTCACTGTATCAAACCCTCACTGTATCACACCCACACAGTATCACACCCTCGCTGTATCACACCGTCCCTATATCACACCCTCCCTATATCACACCCTCACAGTATCACACCCTCACAGTATCACACCCTCACAATATCACATGCTCACCGTATCACATGCTAACAGCATCACACCATAACAGCATCACATCCTAACAGCATTACACCCTTACTATATTACACCCTTGCTGTATTACACCCGCACAGAATCACACCCTCAATATAACACCCCCTCACTATATCACACCCTCACTATAACACACCCTCACTATATTACACCCTCACAGTATAACACCCTCACTATATCGCAGCCTTACTAAAACACACTCACAGTATCACATGCTCACAATATCACTTCCCCACTATATCGCACCCTTACTGTATCGCACCCTCACTGAATCACACCCTCGGTTTATGAAACACTCACTATATCACACACTTACTATATCATACCCTCACTATATCACACACTCACCATATCACACACTAACTATATCACATACTCACTATATCACACACTCATTATATCACACACTCAATATATCACACACTGAATATATGACACACTCAATATATCACACACTCAATATATCACACACACATTATATCACACACACATTATATCACGCGCACATTATATCACACCCTCGCTGTATCACACCCTCGCTGTCTCACACCCTCACTATATCACACCCTCACTGTATCACACCCTCACTGTATCACACCCTCACTATATCACACCCTCACTGTATCACACCCTCACTATAACACACCCTCACTATAACACACACTCACTGTAACACACACTCTGTATCACAACCTCACTGTATCACACACTCACTATATCACACCCTCACAGTATCAGACCCTCACTGTATCACACCCTCACTATATCACACCCTCACTGTATTGCACCCTCGCTGTATCGCATCCTCACTGTATCACACACTCACTATGTCACACTCTCACTATACCATACACTCACAGTATCACACCCTGACTGTAGCACACCCTCACAAGATCACACCCAAACAGTAATACACCCACACAGTATCAGACCCATTGCTGTATCACACCTGAAATATCACACCCTCGCTGTATCACACCCTCAAGTATGACACTCTCACTGTATCACACCCTCACTGTATCACACTCACACAGTATCATACTCAAACAGTATCACACCACAAATATCACACCCTCACAGTATCACACCTTCACAATTTCACACCCTCACTGTATCACACCCTCACAGTATCACACCCTCGCTGCATTACACCCTCACCATATCACACTCTCACAGTATCACATGCTAACAGCATCACACCCTAACATCATCACACCCTAACAGCATTACGCCTTTACTATATTACATCCTCACTGTACCACACCCACACAGTATCACACCCTCACTATAACACATCCTCACTATATCGCACCCTCACTATATCACACCCTCACAGTATCACACCCTCACAGTATCACACCCTCACTATATCACACACACACTATATTGCACCCTCACTATATCACACCCTCACCGTATCACACCCTCACAGTATCACAACCTCACTATATCACACACTCAATATATCACACCCTAATGATATCACACACTCACTATATCACACACTCACTATATCACACAATCATTATATCACACACTCACAGTATCACACCCTCACTATAACACAACATCACTATATCACACCCTCACTATATCACACCCTCACTATATCACACCCTCACAATATCACACCCTCATGATATCACACTCACTATATCACACACTCACTATATCAAACAATCATTATATCACACACTCACAGTATCACACCCTAACAGTATCACACCCACACAGTATCACACCCCTCACTGTATCATACCACAAATATCATACCCTCACAGTATCAGACCCTCACTGTATCACACCCTCCCTATATCACACCCTCACAGTATCACACACTCACCATATCACAACCTCACAGCATCACACCCAAACAGCATTACACCCTTACTATATTACCACCTCGCTGTATCACACCCTCACAGTATCACACCCTCCCTATAAGACAACATCAGTATATCACACCGTCACTATATCACACCCTCACTATAACACACCCTCACAGTATCACACCCTCACTATATCACACCCTCACTATAACACACCCTCACAGTATCACACCCTCACTATATCACACCTTCACTATAACACACACTCACAGTATCACATCCTCACAGTATCACACCCTCATTATATCACACCCTCACTGTATCGCACCCTCTCTATATCACACCCTCACTATATCACACCCTCACTATATCACACACTCACTATATCACAAACTCACTATATCACAAATTCACTATATCACACACTCATTATATCACACACTCACAGTATTAGACCCACACAGTATCACACCCACACATTATCACACACACAGTATCACACCCCTCACTGTATCACACCCTCACTATATCAAACACTCACTATATCACACACTCACTATATCACACCCTCACAGTATCACATACTCACTGTATCACACACTCACTGACTCACACCAACACAGTATCACACCCTCACTGTATCACACCCTCCCTATATCACACCCTCCCTATGTCACAGCCTCACAGTATCATACTCTCACAGTATCACACCCTCACCATATCACATGCTAACAGTATCACACCCTAACAGCATCACACCCGAACAGCATTACACACTTACTTTATTACAACCTCGCTGGATCACACCCTCACAGTATCACACTCTCTTTATAACACAACATCACTATATCACACCCTCACTATATCACTCCCTCACTATATCACACCCTCACTGTATCACTGCCTCACTATAACACACACTCACAGTATCACACCCTCACAGTATCACACCCTCACTATATCACACCCTCACTATATCACACCCTCACTATATCACATCATCACTATAATACACCCTCACTGTAACACACACTCAGTATCACAACCTCATTGTATCACACACTCACAGTATCACACCCTCACAGTATCAGACCCTCACTGTATCACACACTCACTATATCACACCCTCACTGTATTGTACCCTCACTGTATCGGACTTTCGCTGTATCACACACTCACTATGTCACACACTCACTATAACATACACTCACAGTATCAGACCCTGACTGTATCACACCCTCACACTATCACACCCACACAGTATTACACCCACACAGTATCCACACCCCTCGCTGTATCACACCCTCAAGTATCACACCCTCACTGTATCACACCCTCACTGTATCACACTCACACAGTATCACACCCACACAGTATCACATCACAAATATCACACCCTCACAGTATCACACCCTCACAGTATCACACCCTCACTATATCACACGCTCACTATAACACACCCTCACTATAACACACACTCACTGTAACACACACTCAGTATCACAACCTCACTGTATCACACACTCACAGTATCACACCCTCACAGTATCAGACCCTCACTGTATCACACACTCACTATATCACACCCTAACTGTATTGCACCCTCAAGTATCACACTCTCACTGTATCACACCCTCACTGTATCACACTCACACAGTATCACACCCATACAGTATCACACCACAAATATCAAACCCTCACAGTATCACACCCTCACAGTATCACACCTTCACTATATCACACCCTCACTGTATCACACCCTCACAGTATCACACCCCTCACTGCATCACACTCACAAAGTATCACACCCATACAGTGTCACACCACAAATATCAAACCCTCACAGTATGACACCCTCACAGTATCACACCCTCGCTGTATCACACCCTCCCAATATCACACCCTCCCTATATCACACCCTCACAGTATCTCAACCTCACAGTATCAGACCCTCGAAATATCACACCATCACCGTATCACATGCTAACAGCATCACACCCTAACAGCATCACACCCTAACAGCATTACACCCTTACTATATTACATCCTCGCTGTATCACACCCACACAGTATCACACCCTCACTATAACACACCCTCAATATATTGCACCCTCACTATATCACACCCTCACCGTATCACACCCTCACAGTATCACAACCTCACTATATCACACACTCACTATATCAAACCCTCATGATATCACACACTCACTATATCACACACTCATTATATCACACAATCATTATATCACACACTCACAGTATCACACCCTCACAGTATCACACCCTCACTATATCACACCCTCACTATATCACACCCTCACTATAAGACACACTCACTGTATCACACCCTCACTGTATCACACGTTCACTATAACACACACTCACAGTATCACACCCTCACAGTATCACACCCTCACTATATCACACCCTCACTATATCACACCCTCACTATAACACACCCTCACTATAACACACACTCACTGTAACACACACTCAGTATCACAACCTCACTGTATCACACACTCACAGTATCACACCCTCATAGTATCAGACCCTCATTGTATCACACACTCACTATGTCACACACTCACTATATCATATACTCACAGTATCACACCCTGACTGAATCACACCCTCACACTATCACACCCACACACTATTACACCAACACAGTATCACACCCCTCGCTGTATCACACCTCAAATAGCAGTCACTCGCTGTATCACACCCTCCCAATATCACACCTTCCCTATATCACACCCTCCCTATAATCACACCCTCACAGTATCACACCCTCACAGTATCACACCCTCACCGTATCACATGCTAACAGTGTCACACCCTAACAGCATCACATCCTAACAGCATTACACCCATACTATATTACACCCTCGCTGTATTACACCCTCACAGTATCACACCCTCAATATAACACACCGTCATTAAATCACACCCTCACTATATCACACCCTCACAGTATCACACCCTCACAGTATCACACCCTCACTATATCGCACGCTTACTGGATCACACCCTCACTGTATCGCACCCTCGGTGTATGACACCCTCACTATATCACACACTCACTACATCACACCCTCACTATATCACACACTCACTATATCACACACTCATTATATCACACACTCAATATATCACACACTCAATATATCACACACTTAATATATCACACACTCAATATATCACACACACATTATATCACACACACACATCATATCACGCGCACATTATATCACACCCTCATTGTATCACACCCTCACTGTATCACACCCTCAGTATAACACAAACTCACAGTATCACACCCTCACAGTATCTCACCCTCACTATATCACACCCTCATTGTATCACACCCTCACTATAACAAACACACACTATAACACACACTCACTGTAACACCCACTCAGTATCACAACATCACTGTATCACACACTCACAGTATCACACCCTCACATTATCAGACCCTCAGTGTATCACACACTCACTATATCACACCCTCACAGTATCACACACTCACCATATCACACCCTCACAGCATCACACCCAAACAGCATTACACCCTTACTATATTACAACCTCGCTGTATCACACCCTCACAGTATCACACCCTCCCTATAAGACAACATCAGTATATCACACCCTCACTATATCACACCCTCACTATAACACACCCTCACAGTATCACACCCTCACTATATCACACCTTCACTATAACACACACTCACAGTATCACATCCTCACAGTATCACACCCTCATTATATCGCACCCTCACTGTATCGCACCCTCTCTATATCACACCCTCACTATATCACACCCTCACTATATCACACACTCACTATATCACAAACTCACTATATCACAAATTCACTATATCACACACTCATTATATCACACACTCACAGTATTAGACCCACACAGTATCACACCCACACATTATCACACACACAGTATCACACCCCTCACTGTATCACACCCTCACTATATCAAACACTCACTATATCACACACTCACTATATCACACCCTCACAGTATCACATACTCACTGTATCACACACTCACTGACTCACACCAACACAGTATCACACCCTCGCTGTAACACACCCTCCCTATATCATACCCTCCCTATATCACAGCCTCACAGTATCATACTCTCGCAGTATCACACCCTCACCATATCACATGCTAACAGTATCACACCCTAACAGCATCACACCCGAACAGCATTACACACTTACTTTATTACAACCTCGCTGTATCACACCCTCACAGTATCAGACCCTCACTATAACACAACATCACTATATCACACCCTCACTATATCACACCCTCACTATATCACACCCTCACTGTATCACACCCTCACTGTATCACACCCTCTCTATAACACACACTCACAGTATCACACCCTCACAGTATCACACCCTCTCTATATCACACCCTCACTATATCACACACTCACTATATCACACCCTCACTATATCACCCACTCACTATATCACACACTCACTATATCACACCCTCATAGTATCTCACCCACACAGTATCACACCCTCACAGTATCACACACCTCACTGTATCACATCTCAAATGTCACACCCTCGCTGTATCACACCCTCGCAGTATCACACTCTCACTGTATCACACCCCTCGCTGTATCACACCACAAATATCACACTCTCACAGTATCACACCTTCACAGTACCACACCTTTACTATATCACACCCTCACAGTATCACACCCCTCGCAGCATCACACCCTCACCATGTCACACCCTCACCATATCACACCCTCATCGTATCACACCCTAATAGCCTCATACCCTAACAGCATTACACCCTAACAGCATTACACCCTTACTATATCACACCTCGCTGTTTCACACCCTCACAGTACCACACCCTCACAGTATCACACCCTCACAGTTTCACACCCACACAGTATCACAGCCACACTTTATCACACCCCTCGCAGTTTCACACCACAAATATCAAACTCTCACCATATCACACTCTCACTGTATCACACCCTTTGCTGTCTCACACCCTCACAGTATCACACTCTCACTGTATCACACCCTCACTGTTTCACACCCACACAGTATCACAGCCATACTTTATCACACCCCTCGCTGTTTCACACCACAAATATCACACTCTCACCGTATCACACCCTCACTGTATCACACCCTAACAGCATCACACCCTTACTATATTACACGCTCGCTGTATCACACTCTCACTGCATCACACTCTCAATGTATCACACCCTCTCTATATTACACACTCTCTATAATCACACCCTTTCTATATCACACCCTCACTATGAAACACCCTCACTTTATCACACCCTCGCTGTATCATGTACTCACTGTATCACAATATTTCTATATCGCACCCTCACTATATCACACACTCCCAGTATCACACACTCACTTTATCACACCTTCACTATATCACACCCTCACTACATCAGACCCTCACTATATCACACCCTCACTATATCACATCCTCATTTTGTCTCACCCTCACTATATCACAACCTCACTGTGAAATACCCTCACTTTATCACATCCTCACTGTATCACATCCTCACTATATCACACCCTCACATTACAGCACCCTCACTATATCGCACCCTCACGATATCACACACTCACTATATCATACACTCAGTATATCACACACTCATATCACACACTCACAGTATCACACCCTCACTGTACCACATCCACACAGTATTAAACCCATACAGTATTACACCCCTCACTGTATCACACCTCAAATATCACACACTCGCTGTATCACACCCTCACAGTATCACACTCTCACTGTATCAATCCCTCACTGTGTCACACCCACACAGTATCACACCCTCGCTGTATCACACCCTCCCTATATCACACCCTGACAGAATCACACCCTCACAGTATCACACCCTCACATTATCACACCCTCACCGTATCATATGTAAACAGAATCACACCCTAACAGCATCACACCCTAACAGTATTACACCCTTATTATATTAGACCCTCGCTGTATTACACCCTCATGGTACCACACCCTCAATATAACATAGTCTCACTATATCACACCCTCACTATATCACACCCTCACTATATTACACCCTCACAGTATCAAACCCTCACTATATCACACCCTCACTAAAACACACTCACATTATCACACCCTCACAGTATCAGACCCTCACTATATCGCACCCTTACTGTATCGCACCCTCACTAAATCTCACCCTCGGTGTATGACACCCTCACTATATCACACACTCACTATATCACATACTCACTATATCACACACTCATTATATTACACACTCAATATATCACACACTGAATATATGACACACTGAATATATCAGACGCTCAATATATCACACACACATTATATCACACACACATTATATCACGTGCACATTATATCACACACTCGCTGTATCACACCCTTGCTGTCTCACACCCTCACTATAAGACACACTCACTGTATCACACCCTCACTGTATCACACATTCACTATAACACACACTCACAGTATCACACCCTCACAGTATCACACCCTCACTATATCACACCCTCACTATATCACACCCTCACTATAACACACCCTCACTATAACACACACTCACTGTAACACACACTCAGTATCACAACCTCACTGTATCACACACTCACAGTATCACACCCTCATAGTATCAGACCCTCATTGTATCACACACTCACTATGTCACACACTCACTATATCATATACTCACAGTATCACACCCTGACTGAATCACACCCTCACACTATCACACCCACACACTATTACACCAACACAGTATCACACCCCTCGCTGTATCACACCTCAAATAGCAGTCACTCGCTGTATCACACCCTCACAGTATCACACTCTCACTGTATCAATCCCTCACTGTATCACACCAACACAGTATCACACCCTCGCTGTATCACACCCTCCCAATATCACACCTTCCCTATATCACACGCTCCCTATATCACACCCTCACAGTATCACACCCTCACAGTATCACACCCTCACCGTATCACATGCTAACAGTGTCACACCCTAACAGCATCACATCCTAACAGCATTACACCCATACTATATTACACCCTCGCTGTATTACACCCTCACAGTATCACACCCTCAATATAACACACCGTCATTAAATCACACCCTCACTATATCACACACTCACAGTATCACACCCTCACAGTATCACACCCTCACTATATCGCACGCTTACTGGATCACACCCTCACTGTATCGCACCCTCGGTGTATGACACCCTCACTATATCACACACTCACTACATCACACCCTCACTATATCACACACTCACTATATCACACAATCACTATATCACATACTCACTATATCACACACTCATTATATCACACACTCAATATATCACACACTTAATATATCACACACTCAATATATCACACACACATTATATCACACACACACATCATATCACGCGCACATTATATCACACCCTCATTGTATCACACCCTCACTGTATCACACCCTCAGTATAACACAAACTCACAGTATCACACCCTCACAGTATGACACCCTCACTATATCATATGCTCACTATATCACACCCTCACTATATCACACACTCACTATATCACACACGCACTATATCACATACTCACTATATCACACACTCATTATATCACACACTCAATATATCACACACTAAATATGTGACACACTCAATATATCACACACTCAATATATCACACACCCATTATATCACACACACATTGTATCACGCGCAAATTATATTAAACCCTCATTGTATCACACCCTCACTGTATCACACCCTCACTATAACACACACTCACAGTATCACACCCTCACAGTATCACACCCTCACTATATCACACCCTCACTATATCACACCCTCACTATACCACACCCTCACTATAACACACACTCACTGCAACGCACACTCAGTATCACAACCTCACTGTATCACACACTCACAGTATCACACCCTCACTGAATCGCACCCTCACTATATCGCACCCTCGCTGTATCACACACTCACTATGTCACGCACTCACTATATCATACACTCACAGTATCACACCCTGACTGTATCACACCTTCACACTATCACACCCGCACAGTATCACACACTCACAGTATCACACTCTCACAGTATCACATGCTAACAGCATCACACCCTAACAGCATCACATGCCAACAGCATTACACCCTTACTTTATTACATCCTCGCTGTATCACACCCTCACAGTATCAAACCAGCACTATGACACAACCTCACTATATCACACCATCACTATATCACACCCTCACTATATCACACCCTCACAGTATCACACCCTTACTATATCACAACCTCACTATAACACACGCTCACAGTATCACACCCTAACAGTATCACTCCCTCACTGTATCACACCCTCACTGTATCGTACCCTCACTGTATCACACCCTCTCTATATCACACCCTCACTATATCACACACTCACTATATCACACCCTCACTATAACACACACTCACAGTATCACACCCTCACAGTATCACACCCTCACTATATCACACCCTAACTATATCACACCCTCACTATACCACACACTCACTATAACACACACTCACTGCAACGCACACTCAGTATCACAACCTCACTGTATCACACACTCACAGTATCACACCCTCACAGTATCAGACCCTCACTGTATCACACCCTCACTATATCACACCCTCACTGAATCGCACCCTCACTATATCGCACCCTCGCTGTATCACACACTCACTATGTCACGCACTCACTATATCATACACTCACAGTATCACACCCTGACTGTATCACACCTTCACACTATCACACCCGCACAGTATCACACACTCACAGTATCACACTCTCACAGTATCACACCCTCACCGTATCACACCCTCACAGTATCACATGCTAACAGCATCACACCCTAACAGCATCACATGCCAACAGCATTACACCCTTACTTTATTACATCCTCGCTGTATCACACCCTCACAGTATCAAACCAGCACTATGACACAACCTCACTATATCACACCATCACTATATCACACCCTCACTATATCACACCCTCACAGTATCACACCCTTACTATATCACAACCTCACTATAACACACGCTCACAGTATCACACCCTAACAGTATCACTCCCTCACTGTATCACACCCTCACTGTATCGTACCCTCACTGTATCACACCCTCTCTATATCACACCCTCACTATATCACACACTCACTATATCACACCCTCACTATATCACACACTCACTATATCACACACACACTATATCACACCCTCACAGTATCACACCCAGACAGTATCACACCCTCACAGTATCACACCCCTCGCTGTATCACACCTCAAATATCACACCCTCGCTGTATCACACCCTTGCAGTATCACACTCTCACTGTATCACACCCCTCACTGTATCACACCACAAATATCACACTCTCACAGTATCACACCCTCGCAGTATCACACCTTCACTATATCACACCCTCACAATATCACACCCCTCGCTGCATCACAACCTCACCATGTCACACCCTCACCATATCACACCCTCACCGTATCACACCCTCTTCATATCACACCCTAAGAGCATCACACCCTAACAGCATTACACCCTATCAGCATTACATCTTAACTATATTACACCTCACTGTTTCACACCCTCACAGTATCACACACTCACTGTATCACACCCTCGCTGTCTCACACCCTCACAGTATCACACTCTCACTGTATCACAACCTCACTGTATCACACCCACACAGTATTACAGCCATACTTTATCACACCCCTCGCAGTTTCACACCACAAATATCACACTCTCACCGTATCACACCCTCACTGTATCACACCCTAACAGCATCACACCCTTACTATATTACACCCTCGCTGTATCACACTCTCACTGTATCATACTCTCACTGTATCACACCCTCTCTATATTACGCCCTCTCTATAATCACACCCTCTCTATATCACACCCTCACTGTGAAACACCCTCACTTTATCACACCCTCACTGTATCATGTACTCACCGTATCACAATCTTTCTATATTGCACCCTCACTATATCACAAACTCCGAGTATCACACACTCACTTTATCACACCCTCACTATATCACACCCTCACTACATCACACCCTCACTATATCACACCCTCACTATATCACATCCTCATTTTGTCACACCCTCACTATATCACACCCTCACTGTGAAACACCCTCACTTTATCACACCCTCACTGAATCACATCCTCACTATATCCCACCCTCACATTATAGCACCCTCACTATATCACACCCTCACGATATCACACACTTACTATATCATACACTCACTATATCACACACTCATTATGTATCACACACTCACAGTATCACACCCTCACTGTATCACATCCACACAGTAATACACCCACACAGTATCACACCCCTCACTGTATCACACCTCAAATATCACACACTCGCTGTATCACACCCTCACAGTATCATACTCTCACTGTATCAAACCCTCACTGTATCACACCCACACAGTATCACACCCTCGCTCTAGCACACCCTCCCTATATCACACCCTCCCTATATCACACCCTCATAGTATCACACCCTGACAATATCACCTCCTCACCGTGTCACATGCTAACAGCAACACACCCTAACAGCATCACATCCTAACAGCATTACACCCTTACTATATTACACCCTCGCTGTATTACACCCTCACAGTATCACACCCTCAATATAACACACCTTCACTATATCACACCCTCACTATATCACACCCTCACTATATTACACCCTCACAGTATCACACCCTCACTATATCACACCCTCACTAATACACACTCACAGTATCACACCCTCACAGTATCACACCCTCATTATATCGTACCCTTACAGTATCGTTCCCTCACTGAATCGCACCCTCGGTGTATGACACCCTCACTATATCACACACTCACTATATCACACCCTCACTATATCACACACTCACTATATCACATACTCACTATATCACACACTCATTATATCACACACTCAATATATCATACACTGAATATATGACACACTCAATATATCACACACTCAATATGTCACACACACATTATATCACATACACATTATATCACGCGCACATTATATCACACTCTTGCTGTATCACACCTTCGCTGTATCACACTCTCACTATATCACACCATCACTTTATCACACCCTCACTGTATCACACCTCACTATAACACACACTCACAGTATCACACCCTCACAGTATCACACCCTCACTATATCACACCCTCACTATAACACACACTCACTGTAACACACACTCAGTATCACAACCTCACTGTATCACACACTCACAGTATCACACCCTCACAGTATCAGACCCTCATTGTATCACACACTCACTATGTTACACACTCACTATATCATACATTCACAGTATCACACCCTGACTGAATCACACCCTCACACTATCACACCCACACAGTATTACACCCACACAGTATCACACCCCTCGCTGTATCACACCTCAAATAGCAGACACTCGCTGTATAACACCCTCACAGTGTCACACTCTCACTGTATCAATCCCTCACTGTATCACATCAACACAGTATCACACCCTCGCTGTATCACACCCTCCCAATATCACACCCTCCCTATATCACAGCCTCACAGTATCACACCCTCACAGTATCACACCCTCACCGTATCACATGGTAACAGTATCACACCCTAACAGCATCACAGCCTAACAGCATTACACCCTTACTATATTACACCCTCACTGTATTACACACTCACAGTATCACACCCTCAATATAACACACTGTCATTAAATCACACCCTCACTATATCACACCCTCACAGTATCACACGCTCACAGTATCACACCCTCACTATATCGCACCCTTACTGTATCGCACCCTCACTGTATCGCACCCTCGGTGTATGACACCCTCACTATATCATATACTCACTATATCACACCCTCACTATATCACACACTCACTATATCACACACGCACTATATCACATACTCACTATATCACACACTCATTATATCACACACTCAATATATCACACACTAAATATGTGACACACTCAATATATCACACACTCAATATATCACACACCCATTATATCACACACACATTGTATCACGCGCAAATTATATTAAACCCTCATTGTATCACACCCTCACTGTATCACACCCTCACTATAACACACACTCACAGTATCACACCCTCACAGTATCACACACTCACTATATCACACCCTCACTATATCACACCCTCACTATACCACACACTCACTATAACACACACTCACTGCAACGCACACTCAGTATCACAACCTCACTGTATCACACACTCACAGTATCACACCCTCACAGTATCAGACCCTCACTGTATCACAACCTCACTATATCACACCCTCACTGAATCGCACCCTCACTATATCGCACCCTCGCTGTATCACACACTCACTATGTCATGCACTCACTATATCATACACTCACAGTATCACACCCTGACTGTATCACACCTTCACACTATCACACCCGCACAGTATCACACACTCACAGTATCACACTCTCACAGTATCACACCCTCACCGTATCACACCCTCACAGTATCACACCCTCACTATATCACACCCTCACTATATCACACCCTCACTATACCACACCCTCACTATAACACACACTCACTGCAACGCACACTCAGTATCACAACCTCACTGTATCACACACTCACAGTATCACACCCTCACAGTATCAGACCCTCACTGTATCACACCCTCACTATATCACACCCTCACTATATCACACCCTCACTGAATCGCACCCTCACTATATCGCACCCTCGCTGTATCACACACTCACTATGTCACGCACTCACTATATCATACACTCACAGTATCACACCCTGACTGTATCACACCTTCACACTATCACACCCGCACAGCATCACACACTCACAGTATCACACTCTCACAGTATCACACCCTCACTGTATCACACCCTCACAGTATCACATGCTAACAGCATCACACCCTAACAGCATCACATGCCAACAGCATTACACGCTTACTTTATTACATCCTCGCTGTATCACACCCTCACAGTATCAAACCAGCACTATGACACAACCTCACTATATCACACCATCACTATATCACACCCTCACTATATCACACCCTCACTATATCACACACTCACTATATCACACACTCACTATATCACACCCTCACAGTATCACACCCAGACAGTATCACACCCTCACAGTATCACACCTCTCGCTGTATCACACCTCAAATATCACACCCTCGCTGTATCACACCCTCGCAGTATCACACTCTCACTGTATCACACCCCTCGCTGTATCACACCACAAATATCACACTCTCACAGTATCACACCCTCGCAGTATCACACCTTCACTATATCACACCCTCACAATATCACACCCCTCGCTGCATCACAACCTCACCATGTCACACCCTCACCATATCACACCCTCACCGTATCACACCCTCACCGTATCACACCCTCTTCATATCACACCCTAAGAGCATCACACCCTAACAGCATTACACCCTATCAGCATTACACCTTAACTATATTACACCTCGCTGTTTCACACCCTCACAGTATCACACACTCACTGTATCACACCCTCGCTGTCTCACACCCTCACAGTATCACACTCTCACTGTATCACAACCTCACTGTATCACACCCACACAGTATTACAGCCATACTTTATCACACCCCTCGCAGTTTCACACCACAAATATCACACTCTCACCATATCACACCCTCACTGTATCACACCCTAACAGCATCACACCCTTACTATATTACACCCTCGCTGTATCACACTCTCACTGTATCATACTCTCACTGTATCACACCCTCTCTATATCACACCCTCACTGTGAAACACCCTCACTTTATCACACCCTCACTGTATCATGTACTCACCGTATCACAATCTTTCTATATTGCACCCTCACTATATCACAAACTCCGAGTATCACACACTCACTTTATCACACCCTCACTATATCACACCCTCACTACATCACACCCTCACTATATCACACCCTCACTATATCACATCCTCATTTTGTCACACCCTCACTATATCACACCCTCACTGTGAAACACCCTCACTTTATCACACCCTCACTGAATCACATCCTCACTATATCCCACCCTCACATTATAGCACCCACACTATATCACACCCTCACGATATCACACACTTACTATATCATACACTCACTATATCACACACTCATTATGTATCACACACTCACAGTATCACACCCTCACTGTATCACATCCACACAGTAATACACCCACACAGTATCACACTCCTCACTGTATCACACCTCAAATATCACACACTCGCTGTATCACACCCTCACAGTATCATACTCTCACTGTATCAAACCCTCACTGTATCACACCCACACAGTATCACACCCTCGCTCTAGCACACCCTCCCTATATCACACCCTCCCTATATCACACCCTCATAGTATCACACCCTGACAATATTACCTCCTCACCGTGTCACATGCTAACAGCAACACACCCTAACAGCATCACATCCTAACAGCATTACACCCTTACTATATTACACCCTCGCTGTATTACACCCTCACAGTATCACACCCTCAATATAACACACCTTCACTATATCACACCCTCACTATATCACACCCTCACTATATTACACCCTCACAGTATCACACCCTCACTATATCACACCCTCACTAATACACACTCACAGTATCACACCCTCACAGTATCACACCCTCATTATATCGTACCCTTACAGTATCGTTCCCTCACTGAATCGCACCCTCGGTGTATGACACCCTCACTATATTACACACTCACTATATCACACCCTCACTATATCACACACTCACTATATCACATACTCACTATATCACACACTCATTATATCACACACTCAATATATCATACACTGAATATATGACACACTCAATATATCACACACTCAATATGTCACACACACATTATATCACATACACATTATATCACGCGCACATTATATCACACTCTTGCTGTATCACACCTTCGCTGTATCACACCCTCACTATATCACCTCATCACTGTATCACACCCTCACTGTATCACACCTCACTATAACACACACTCACAGTATCACACCCTCACAGTATCACACCCTCACTATATCACACCCTCACTATAACACACACTCACTGTAACACACACTCAGTATCACAACCTCACTGTATCACACACTCACAGTATCACACCCTCACAGTATCAGACCCTCATTGTATCACACACTCACTATGTTACACACTCACTATATCATACACTCACAGTATCACACCCTGACTGAATCACACCCTCACACTATCACACCCACACAGTATTACACCCACAGTAGTATCACACCCCTCGCTGTATCACACCACAAAAAGCAGACACTCGCTGTATCACACCCTCACTGTATCACACTCTCAATGTATCAATCCCTCACTCTATCACACCCACACAGAATCACAGCCTCGCTGTATCACACCCTCCCAATATCACACCCTCCCTATATCACAGCCTCACAGTATCTCACCCTCACAGTATCACACACTCGAAGTATCACACCCTCACCGTATCACATGCTAACAGCATCACACCCTAACAGCATCACATCCTAACAGCATTACACCCTTACTATATTACACCCTCGCTGTATTGAACCCTCACAGTATCACACCCTCACTATAACACACCCTCACTATATTACACCCTCACAGTATCACACCCACACTATAGCACACCCACACTAAAACACCCTCACAGTATCACACCCTCACAGTATCACACCCTTATTGTATCACACCCTCGCTGTATCACACCCTCCGTATATCACACCCTCACAGAATCACACCCTCACAGTATCACACCCTCACAGTATCACACCCTAACAGCATTACACCCTTACTATATTACACCCTCGCTGTATTACACCATCACAGTATCACACCCTCAATATAACACACGGTCATTAAATCACACCCTCACTATATCACATCATCACTATATAACACCCTCACTGTATCACACCCTCACTATATCACACCCTCACTAAAACATCCTCACAGTATCACACCCTCACAATATCACACCCTCACTCTATCGCACCCTTACTGTATCACACCCTCACTGAATCGCACCCTCGGTATATGACACCCTCACTATATCACACACTCACTATATCACACCCTCACTATATCACACACTCACTATATCACACACTCACTATATCACATACTCACTTTATCACACACTCATAAAATCACACACTCAATATATCACACAATGAATATATCACACACTGAATATATCACACACTCAATATATCACACCCACATTATATCACACACACATTATATCATGTGCACATTATATCACACCCTCACTGTATCACACCCTCGCTGGATCACACCCTCACTATATCACACCCTCACTGTATCAAACCTGGCTGTATCGCACCCTCACTGTATCACACACTCACTATGTCACACACTCAATATATCATACACTCACAGTATCACACCCTGAATGTATCACACCCTCACACTATCACACCCACACAGTATTACACCCACACAGTATCAGACCGCTCACTGTATCACACCTCAAATATCACACCCTCGCTGTATCACACCCTTCGCTATCTCACACCCTCACAGTATCACACTCACACAGTATCACACCCTCACAGTATCACACCACAAATATCACACCCTCACAGTATCACACCCTCACAGTATCACACTTTCACTATACCACACCCTCACTGTATCACACCCTCACAGTATCATACCCTCACTGTATCACACCCTTCGCTGCATCACCCCCTCACTGTATCACACCCTCACCGTATCACACACTCACAATATCACATGCTAACTGCATCACACCGTAACAGCATCGCACCCTAACAGCATTACAGCCTTATTATATTACATCCTCGCTGTATCACACCCACACAGTATCACACCCTCACTATAACACACCCTCACTATATCGCACCCCCACTATTTCACACCCTCACAGTATCACACCCTCACAGTATCACACCCTCACTATATCACACACTCATTATATCACACCCTCATGATATCGCACACTCACTATATCACACACTCACTATATCACACAATCATTATATCACACACTCACAGTATCACACCCTCACAGTATCACACCCACACAGTATCACACCCTCACAGTATCACACTCTCACCGAATCACACCCTCACTGTATCACATCCTCACAGTATCACTACCACAATGTATCACACCCCTCAATGTATCACACCACAAATATCTCACCCTCACAGTATCACACCCTCACTGTATCACACCCTCCCTATATCACACACTCACTATATCACACACTCACTATATCACACCCTCACAGTATCACACTCTCACAGTATCACACCCCTCGCTGTATCACACCTCAAATATCACACCCTCATTGTATCACACCCTCACAGTATCACACTCTCACTGTATCACACCCCTCGCTGTATCACACCACAAATATCACACTCTCACAGTATCACACCCTCACACTATCACACCCTCCCTATATCACACCCTCACAGTATCACACCATCAAAATATCGCACCTTCACTATATTACACTCTCAAGGTATCACACCCCTCACTGCATCACACCCTCACCATATCACACAATCGCCATATCACACCCTCACTGTATCACACCCTCACAGTATCACACCCTCACAGTATCACAGTCACACAGTATCACACCCACACAGTATCACACCCACACAGTATTACACCCCTCGCTGTATCACACCTCAAATATCACACCCTCGCTGTATCACATCCTCATTTTGTCACACCCTCACTATATCACGTCCTCACTGTTTCACACGTTCACATTATCACACCCTCACTATATCGCACCCTCACTATATCACACACTCACTATATCACACACTCATTATATCATACACTCACAATATCACACCCTGACAGTATCACACCCACACTGTATCCCACCCTTCGCTGTATCACACCCTCACTATATCACACCCTCACAGTATCACACCCACACAGTATCACACCTCAAATATTACAATCTCGCTGTATCACACCCTCACTGTATCACGTCCTCACTGTTTCACACGTTCACATTTTCACACCCCCTCTATATCGCACCCTCAGTATATCACACACCCACTATATCACACACTCACTATATCACACACTCATTATATCACACATTCACAGTATCACACCCTCACAGTATCACACCCACACAGTATTACACCCCTCACTGTATCACACCCTCACCATATCACACCCTCACCGTATCACACCGTCACTGTATCACACCCTAACAGCATCACACACTTACTATATTACACCCTCACTGTATCACAATCTCACTGTATCACATCCTCTCTATATTAAACCCTCTCTATAATCACACCCACTCTATATCACACCCTCACTGTGAAACACCTTCACTTTATCACACCCTCGCTGTATCATGTACTCACTGTATCACAATTTCCATATCACAACCTCACTATATCACACACTCCCAGTATCACACACTCACTTTATCACACCTTCACTATATCACACCCTCACTACATCACACCCTCACTATATCACACCCTCACTATATCACACCCTCACTATATCACACCCTCACTATAACACACCCTCACAGTATCAAACCCTCACTATATCACACCCTCACTATAACACAAACTCACAGTATCACACCCTCACTGTATCATACCCTCTCTATATCACACCCTCACTATATCACACACTCTCTGTATCACACCCTCACTATATCACACACTCACTATATCACACACTCACTATATCACACCCTCACAGTATCACACCCTCACAGTATCACACCCCTCGCTGTATCACACCTCAAATATCACACCCTCATTGTATCACACCCTCACAGTATCACACTCTCACTGTATCACACCCCTCGCTGTATCACACCACAAATATCACACTCTCACAGTATCACACCCTCACAGTATCACACCTTCACTATATCACACCCTCGCAGTATCACACCCCTCGCTGCATCACACCCGCACCATGTCACACCCTCACCATATCACACCCTCTCCGTATCACACCCTCACCGTATCACACGCTCATCGTATCACACCCTAACAGCATCACCCCTAACAGCATTACACCCTTACTATATTACACCTCGCTGTTTCACACCTTCACAGTATCACACCCTCACTGTATCACACCCTCGCTGTCTCACACCCTCACAGTATCACACTGTCACTGTATCACACCCTCACTGTATCACACCCACACAGTATCACACCCACACTTTATCACACCCCTCGCTGTTTCACACCACAAATATCACACTCGCACAGTATCACACCCTCGCTGTATCACACCCTCCCTATATCACACCCTCACAGTATCACACCATCAAAATATTGCACCTTCACTATATTACACCCTCAAGGTATCACACCCCTCACTGCATCACAACCTCACCATGTCACACAATCACCATATCACACCCTCACCGTATCACACCCTCACAGTATCACACCCTCACAGTATCACAGTCACACAGTATCACACCCACACAGTATCACACCCACACAGTATTACACCCCTCGCTGTATCACACCTCAAATATCACACCCTCGCTGTATCACACCCTCACTGTATCACACCCTCACTGTATCACACCCTCACTTTATCACACCCTCACTATATCACATCCTCATTTTGTCACACCCTCACTATATCACGTCCTCACTGTTTCACACGTTCACATTATCACACCCTCACTATATTGCACCCTCACTATATCACACACTCACTATATCACACACTCATTATATCATACACTCACAGTATCACACCCTGACAGTATCACACCCACACTGTATCACACCCTTCGCTGTATCACACCTTCACTATATCACACTCTCACAGTATCACACCCACACAGTATCACACCTCAAATATTACAATCTCGCTGTATCACACCCTCACTGTATCACGTCCTCACTGTTTCACACGTTCACATTTTCACACCCCCTCTATATCGCACCCTCAGTATATCACACACTCACTATATCACACACTCACTATATCACACACTCATTATATCACACATTCACAGTATCACACCCTCACAGTATCACACCCACACAGTATTACACCCCTCACTGTATCACACCCTCACCATATCACACCCTCACCGTATCACACTGTCACTGTATCACACCCTAACAGCATCACACACTTACTGTATTACACCCTCACTGTATCACAATCTCACTGTATCACACTCTCACTGTATCACATCCTCTCTATATTAAACCCTCTCTATAATCACAAACACTCTATATCACACCCTCACTGTGAAACACCTTCACTTTATCACACCCTCGCTGTATCATGTACTCACTGTATCACAATTTCTATATCGCAACCTCACTATATCACACACTCCCAGTATCACACACTCACTTTATCACACCTTCACTATATCACACCCTCACTACATCACACCCTCACTATATCACACCCTCACTATATCACATCCTCATTTTGTCACACCCTCACTATATCACACCCTCACTGTGAAACACCCACACTTTATCACACCCTCACTGTATCACATCCTCACTGTATCACACCCTCACTATATCACACCCACTCTACATCATGCCCTCACTGTATCACACTCTCACTGTTTCACACCCTCACTATATCACACCCTCACTATATCACATCCTCATTTTGTCACACCCTCACTATATCACACCCTCACTGTGAAACACCCTCACTTTATCACATCCTCACTGTATCACATCCTCACTGTATCACACCCTCACAGTATCGCACCCTCACTATATCGCACCCTCACTATATCGCACCCTCACTATATCACACACTCACTATATCACACATTCACTATATCATACACTCACTATATCACACACTTATTATATCACACCCTCCCTATATCACACCCTCACAGTATCACACCCTCACAGTATCACACCTTCACTATATCACACCTTCACTATATCACACTCTCACTATATCACACCCTCACAGTATCGCACCCTCACAGTATCACACCCCTCACTTTATCACACCCTCACCATATCACACCCTCACCGTATCACAGCCTAACAGCATCACACCCTAACAGCATCACACCTTAACAGCATTACACCCTTACTATATTACACCCTCACTGTATCACATCCTCACTATATCACACCCTCACTATATCACACCCACTCTACATCATGCCCTCACTGTATCACACTCTCACTGTATCACACCCTCACTATATCACATCCTCATTTTGTCATACCCTCACTATATCACACCCTCACTGTGAAACACCCTCACTTTATCACATCCTCACTGTATCACATCCTCACTGTATCACACCCTCACAGTATCGCACCCTCACTATATCGCACCCTCACTATATCACACACTCACTATATCACACACTCACTATATCATACACTCACTATATCACACACTCATTATATCACACCCTCCCTATATCACACCCTCACAGTATCACACCCTCACAGTATCACACCTTCACTATATCACACCTTCACTATATCACACTCTCACTATATCACACCCTCACAGTATCGCACCCTCACAGTATCACACCCCTCACTTTATCACACCCTCACCGTATCACACTCTCACCGTATCACAGCCTAACAGCATCACACCCTAACAGCATCACACCCTAACAGCATTACACCCTTACTATATTACACCCTCGCTGTATCACACTCTCAGTGTATCACACTCTCACTGTATCACACCCTCACTATATCACACCCTCACTATATCACACCCTCAATATATCACACTCTCACTGTATCACATCGTCATTTTGTCACACCCTCACTGTATCACACCCTCACTGTATCACACCCTCACTGTATCACACCCTCACTATATCACACCCTCACTGTATCACACGCTCACTGTATCACACCCTCACTATAACACAGCCTCACTGTGAAACACCCTCACTTTATCACACACTCGCTGTATCACATCCTCACTGTATCACACTCTTTCTTTATCACACCCTCACTATATCACACACTCACAGTATCACACACTCACTGTATCACACCCTCACTAGATCACACCCTCACTATATCACACCCTCACTGTATCACACCCTCACTATATCACATCCTCATTTTGTCACACCTTTACAGTATCACACCCTCACTATATCACACCCTCACTTATCACACGCTCACTGTATCACACCCTCACTATAACACACCTTCACTGTATCACACACTCACTATATCACAACCTCACTATAACACACCCTCACTGTGAAACACCCTCACTATATCCCACCCTCATTATATCACACCCTCACTATATCACACCTTCACTATATCACACCCTCACTATATCACACCCTCACTATATCACACCTTCACTATATCACACCCTCACTATATTACACCCTCACTATATCACACCCTCACTATATCACATCCTCATTTTGTCACGCTCTCACTATATCACACCCTCACTGTATCACACCCTCTCTATATCACACCCTCTTTATATCACATCCTCACTGTGAAACACCCTCACTATATCACACCCTCGCTGTATCACGTCCTCACTGTATCACGTCCTCACTGTATCACACCCTTTCTATATCACACTCTCACTATATCACATCCTCATTTTGTCACACCCTCAGTGTATCACGCCCTCACTGTATCACACCCTCACTGTATCACACTCTCATTGTATCACATCCTCTCTATATTAAACCCTATCTATAATCACACCCACTCTATATCACACCCTCACTGTGAAACACCTTCACTTTATCACACCCTCGCTGTATCATGTACTCACTGTATCACAATTTCTATATCGCAACCTCACTATATCACACACTCCCAGTATCACACACTCACTTTATCACACCTTCACTATATCACACCCTCACTACATCACACCCTCACTATATCACACCCTCACTATATCACATCCTCATTTTGTCACACCCTCACTATATCACACCCTCACTGTGAAACACCCTCACTTTATCACACCCTCACTGTATCACATCCTCACTATATCACACCCTCACTATATCACACCCACTCTACATCATGCCCTCACTGTATCACACTCTCACTGTATCACACCCTCACTATATCACATCCTCATTTTGTCATACCCTCACTATATCACACCCTCACTGTGAAACACCCTCACTTTATCACATCCTCACTGTATCACATCCTCACTGTATCACACCCTCACAGTATCGCACCCTCACTATATCGCACCCTCACTATATCACACACTCACTATATCACACACTCACTATATCATACACTCACTATATCACACCTTCACTATATCACACTCTCACTATATCACACCCTCACAGTATCGCACCCTCACAGTATCACACCCCTCACTTTATCACACCCTCACCGTATCACACCCTCACCGTATCACAGCCTAACAGCATCACACCCTAACAGCATCACACCCTAACAGCATTACACCCTTACTATATTACACCCTCGCTGTATCACACTCTCAGTGTATCACACTCTCACTGTATCACACCCTCACTATATCACACCCTCACTATATCACACCCTCAATATATCACACTCTCACTGTATCACATCGTCATTTTGTCACACCCTCACTGTATCACACCCTCACTGTATCACACCCTCACTATATCACACCCTCACTGTATCACACGCTCACTGTATCACACCCTCACTATAACACAGCCTCACTGTGAAACACCCTCACTTTATCACACACTCGCTGTATCACATCCTCACTGTATCACACTCTTTCTTTATCACACCCTCACTATATCACACACTCACAGTATCACACACTCACTGTATCACACCCTCACTAGATCACACCCTCACTATATCACACCCTCACTGTATCACACCCTCACTATATCACATCCTCATTTTGTCACACCTTTACAGTATCACACCCTCACTATATCACACCCTCACTTATCACACGCTCACTGTATCACACCCTCACTATAACACACCTTCACTGTATCACACACTCACTATATCACAACCTCACTATAACACACCCTCACTGTGAAACACCCTCACTATATCCCACCCTCATTATATCACACCCTCACTATATCACACCTTCACTATATCACACCCTCACTATATCACACCCTCACTATATCACACCTTCACTATATCACACCCTCACTATATCACACCCTCACTATATCACACCCTCACTATATCACATCCTCATTTTGTCACGCTCTCACTATATCACACCCTCACTGTATCACACCCTCTCTATATTACACCCTCTCTATATCACATCCTCACTGTGAAACACCCTCACTATATCACACCCTCGCTGTATCACGTCCTCACTGTATCACGTCCTCACTGTATCACACCCTTTCTATATCACACTCTCACTATATCACATCCTCATTTTGTCACACCCTCACTGTATCACGCCCTCACTGTATCACACCCTCACTATAACACACCCTCACTGTATCACACCCTCACTGTATCACGCCCTCACTGTATCACACCCTCACTGTATCACACCCTCACTGTACCACACCCTCACTTTATCACATCCTCACTATATCACACCCTCACTGTATCACACCCTCACATTCTCATACCCTCACTGTGGAAGATTGGGTTCTCTCTTACCTTGTTTTATTGTTGTCTCTGAGATACTCTCGGGATATGTAGAATCTTCTAATTGGCTCTGGAGGAAAAGGACAGAATTATTGTTGCAACTTAATGTAACCCAAATATCAGTTCTGCCACTTTTTTGTGTGTGTGAATATACAAACATATGACTATGGAGCAAAAGTAGACCTCTGAGCCTGTTCCACCATTCAATAAGATCATGGCTGACCTGACAGTAATCTCAACCCCACATTCCTGCCTACCCCCCATAACCTATCACCCCCTTGTCAATCAGAAATCTATCCAGCTCTGCCTTAAAAATATTCAAAGACTCTGCTTCCACCACCTTTTCAGGAACAAAGTTCCAATGATTTACAACCCTCAGAGAAAAAGTTTGTCCTCATCTCTGTTTTAAATGGGTGACCCCTTATTTTTTAAACAGTGACCCCAGTTCTAGATTCTCCCACAAGAGGAAACACCCTGTCCACATCCACCAAGTCAAGACCCCTCAGGATCTTATATGTTTCAACCAAGTTGCCTCTTAACCTCCTAAACTCCAGTGGATACAAGCCTAGTCTGTCCAACCTTTCCTCATAAGACAACCCACCCATTCCAGGTATTAGTCTGGTAAACCTTCTCTTGACTGTGTCCAATGCATTTGCAAGGTTATGCACTTTGGCAGGTAGAATAGAGGAGCTGAATATTATTTAAATAGAGAAAGCCTGCAGAAAGCTACAGCACAGAGGGATTTGGGGGTCATTGTGTATGAATCCCAAAAAGCTAACATATAAGTTCAGCAGGTAATAGGGAAGGAAAATGGAATGTTGGCCTTTATTTCAAAGGGAATGGAGTATAAAAATAGGGAAGTCTTGCTAAAACTATACAAGTACTAGTTAGACCTCACCTAGAATACTGTGAACAATTTTGGTCCCCTTATCTAAGGAAAGATGTACTAGCATGGGAGGCAGTCCAGAGAAGCATTGATCCTGGGTATGGAGAGAATTTCTTATGAGGAGAGGTTGAGTAGTTTGGACCTGTACTTTTTGGAGTTTGGAGTCTTAGGTGGCTTGACAGGGTAGATGCTGAGAGGTTGTTTCCCCTTGTAGGAGAGTCCAGGACCCAAGGGAATAGTCTCAGAGTAAGGGGTCACCCATTTAAAACAGAGATGAGGAGGAATTTCTTCTCTCAGAGGGTAGTGAATCTGTGGAATTCTTTACCGCAGAGGGCTGTAGAAGCTGGGTCGTTAAATATATTCAAGGCTGAGATAGAAAGATTTTAATCTGTAAGGGAATCAAGGGTTATAGGGAAAAGGCTCCTGCCTTGGAGTTGAGGATTATCAGATCAGCCATGATCTCATTGAATGATGGACTGAATGGCCTACTTCTGCTCCTCCATTTTATGGTCTTAAATGAGGAGACCAGGACTGCACACAGCACTCCAGATGGAGAGGCCATGACACAGTGGTATTGTCACTAGACTAATTATCCAGAAATAACATTCCTTGTTCCATTCCTACTCCGGCCTCCTTCCACAACTCTTTCTCCGGTACATTGATGATTACTTCGGTGCCGCTTCATGCTCTCATCTGGACTTGAAAAATTTTATTAATTTTGCTTCCAATCTCAACCCCTCCATCATTTTCACGTGGTCCATCTCTGACGCTTCCCTTCCCTTCTTTGACCTCTCTGTCTCAATCTCTGGTGAAAGACTGTCCACCAATATTCATTACAAACCCACCGACTCCCACAGCTACCTCGACTACAGCTCCTCACACCCCGCTTCCTGTAAGGACTCCATCCCATTCTCTCAGTTCCTTCACCTCCGTCACATCTGTTCCGACGATGCTACCTTCAAAAACAGTTCCTCTGACATGTCCTCCTTCTTCCTTAATCGAGGTTTTCCACCCACAGTCGTTGACAGGGCCCTCAACTGTGTCCAGCCCATCTCCCGCGCATCCGCTCTCACACCTTCTCCTCCCTCCCAGAAACATGATAGGCCCCCCTTGTCCTCACTTATCACCCCACCAGCCTCCGCGTTCAAAGGATCATCCTCTGTCATTTCTGCCAACTCCAGCATGATGCCACCACCAAACACATCTTCCCTTCACCCCACCTGTCGGCATTCCGTAGGGATCGTTCCCTCAGGGACACCTGGTCCACTCCTCCATCACCTCCTCCTATGGCACCTCCCCATGCCCATGCAAAAGATGCAACACCTGCCCCTTCACTTCCTCTCTCCTCACCGTCCAAGGACCCAAACACTCCATTCAAGTGAAGCAGCATTTCACTTGCATTTGCCCTAACTTAGTCTACTGCATTCGCTGCTCCCAATGCGGTCTCCTCTACATTGGAGAGACCAAACGTAAACTGGGCGACAGCTTTGCAGAACACCTGTGGTCTGTCCGTAAGAATGACCCAAACCTCCCTGTCGCTTGCCATTTTAACACTCCACCCTGCTCTCTTGCCCCATGTCTGTCCTTGGCTTGCTGCATTGTTCCAGTGAAGCCCAACGCAAACTGGAGGAACAGCACCTCAACTTCCGACTAGGCACTTTACAGCCTCTGGACTGAATATTGAATTCAACAACTTTAGATCTTGAACTCCCTCCTCCATCCCCACTCCCTTTCCGTTTCTTCTTCCTTCCTTTTGTTTTTTCCAATAATTTATATAGATTTTTCTTTTTCCACCTATTTCCATTATTTTTAAATCTTTTATGCCCTGTTAGTCTTTCCACCCCACCCCCACTAGAGCTATACCTTGAGTGCCCTGCCATCCATTCTTAATTAGCACATTCGTTTAGATAATATCATCACCTTCAACACCTCTGTGTTCTTTTGTTCTTTTGTCAGTGACATCTTTTGATTATCAGCTCCTGTCACTGCTTGCTTGTCCCTACAACCACAGCTCCCCCACCCCCCACTTCTCTCCCCCAATACCCACCCCCCCCCACCTTAAACCAGCTTATATTTCACCCCTCTCCTTATATTCACTCAGTTCTGTTAAAGGGTCATGAGGACTCGAAACGTCAACTCTTTTCTTCTCCACCGATGCTGCCAGACCTGCTGAGTTTTTCCAGGTTATTCTGTTTTTGTAATTATCCAGAAATCCTGGCTTATGCTCTGGGGACCTGGGTTCAAATCCCACCACGGCAGATGGTGAAATATGAATTCAATAAAATATCTGGAATTAAAAATCTAATAATAACCGTGTTGATTGTTGTTAAAAACCCATCAGGTGAGGTGAGAGTGACTGCCCTTAACATCAATGTAGCATTTGGCTGAGTGTGGCATCAAGGAGCCCTAGCAATACCGGAGCCAGGGGGAAACCTCCCTGGTGGTTGTTGGAGGTCAATCATCTCAGCTCCAGGAGTTCCTCAGGGTAGTGTCCTCAGCCCAACTACCTCCAGATTCCTCAAAAGTGATGATGTTCAGCACAATTCCTAACTCAGGTACTGAAACAGTCCATTTCAACAGACCTTGACAACCAGGCTGGGGCTGACAAGTGGCAAATAGTGTCAGGCAATGAACATTGCCAACAAGAGAGAATCTAACCATTGCATTCACTGAATCCCCCACTATCAACATTGTAGGGGTTACCATTGACCAGGAACTGGACATATAAATACAAGAGCAGATCAGGGGCTAGGAATCCTGCATCCTTCATTGAACTCACCTCCTGACCCCAAAGCCTGTCCACCATCTACAAAATACTCTCCATGGGATGAGTGCAGCTCCAACACTCAAAAAGTTTGACACCATTCAGGACAAAGCAGCCTGTTTGATTGGCACCCCATCCACAAACATTCACTCCCGACAGCAGTGTGTACTATCTACAAGATGCACTACAAGATGCTCACCAAGGCTCCTTAAGCAGCACCTTTTAAATCCACAACCACTACCATCTAGGACAAGGGCAGCAGCCTGAAGGTTCCCCTCCAAGCCACTCACCATCCTGACTTGGAAATACACCATCATTCCTTCAATGCTGCATGGTCAAAATCCTGGAACTCCCTCCCTAACAACTCCAGGATGGTATGTTGCCTCCCCGGTGCCAGGGTCAAGGACGTTACTGAACAGCTGCAGGGAATTCTAAAGAGGGAGGGCAAACGGACAGAGAACATGATACATATTGGTACCAACGACATAGGTAGAAAGGGGGATGAGAACCTGCAAGTAGAATTTATGGAGCTAAGAAGCAGATTAGAACACAGAATCTCAAAGTAACTTCTGGATTACTTCCAGTGCCACGTGCTAGTGAGTATAGAAATAGAAGGTTAGTCCAGATGAATGCATGGCTGGAGAAATGGTGCAGGAGGGAGGGCTTTAGATTTGTAGGAAATTGGGACCGTTTCTGGGGGCGGTGGGACCTGTACAAGGTGGACGGGTTGCACCTGAACCGAAATGGGACCAACATCCTTGCGGGGAGGTTTGCCTGTGCTGTTGGGGAGGGTTGAAACTAACTTGGCAGGGGTATGGGATCCTGAGAGGAGGTTCAGCAGGGGAAGGTGCACAGCCAAATTTAGAAGAGAGAGCAAGTGAGTCTGGAAGGCATAGAAATTATAGACCAGCTAAGGCATAAGGGAGTATGGTAAGGTTGGATGGTATTTATTTTAATGCAAGGAGTCTGACGAATAAGGCAGATGAGTTGAGGGCAGAAATTAACATATGGAAGTGTGATGTCATTGCTGTCGGAGAGACATGGTTGAGAGAGCGGCAGGATTGGCAGCTCAATATTCCAGGATATAGGGTCTTCAGGCGAGAACGGGAAGGAGGTAAAAGAGGAGGGGGTATCACAATATTTATCAAGGAATCAGTTCCAGTAGTAAGGAGGGATGACATCTTAGAAGGCTCCTCAAATGAAGCCATATGGGTAGAACTTAAAAAAAAAGGAGCAATCACATTGCTGGGAGTGTACTATAGGCCCCAAAACAGTCAGTGAGAAATAGAAGAGGAGATATGTAGGCACATTGCCGAGAAGTGTAAAAATAATAGGGTAATAATGGTGGGGGATTTCAACTTCCCCAACATTAACTGGGTTAGTCATAGTGTGATAAGTTTAGAGGGAGCAGAATTCTTAAAATGCATCCAGGAGAGCTTTTTAAGCCAGTACGTAGAGGTCTGACAAGAGAGGGGGCGATCCTGGACTTAACTTTAGGGGATGAAGCTGGGCAAGTGGTAGAGGTATCAGTGGGGGAGCATTTTGCAGATAGTGATCATAACTCCATTAGATTCAAGGTTGTTATGGAAAAGGACAAGGTTGGGCCAGAAATCAGAGTTTGAAATTGGGGGAAGGCCGATTTTAATAAGATCAGATATTATTTGGCCAGAGTGGACCGGGAGCAGCTACTTCTGGTAAGTCTGCGTCAGAGCCGTGGGACTGGTTCGAGAAGAAATTCGGGAGAGTACAGGGCCAACGTATTCCAGTAAAGACAAAGGGTGAGACCAACAAATCCAGAGAACCCTGGATGTTGAGAGATATACAGGTTGGGATAAAGAGAAAAAGGGAGGCTTATGGCAGATACCGAGGGCTCAAAACAGCGAAAGCCCCAGAGGAGTACATGATATGTAGGGGGGAACTTAAAAAGGAAATTAGGAGAGCAAAAAGGGGGCATGAAAAACATTGGAAGGTAAAAAAAGGAAAATCCAAAGTTATTTTACAAGTACGTTAAGAGTAAGAGGATAGCTAGGGAAAGAGTGGGGCCCATTAAGGACCATAGCGGTAATTTGTGTGAGGAGCCAGAAGATGTAGGTAGGGTTCTAAATGAATACTTTGTGTTGGTGTTCACAAGTGAGAGGGTCGATGTGGGTATGGAAATCAGGCAGAAGAACTGTGATATAATTAAAGAAATTAGCATAGAAAGGGAGGAGGTTCTAATTGGTCTGGCAGGCTTAAAAGTAGATAAATTTCCAGGCCCGGATGAAATATATCCCAGGCTGTTGAGTGAGGCAAGGGAGGAGATAGCAGGGGCGCTGGCAATAATTTTCAATACCTCTCTGGCCACAGGAGAGGTGCCAGAGAACTGGAGGATAGTCAATGTGGTACTGTTATTCAAGAAGGGAGGAAGGGATAAACCAGGGAACTACAGGCCAGTCAGTCTAACCTGTGGTGAGGAAACTGTTGGAAGCAATTCTAAGGGACAGAATTAGTCTACACTTGGAGAGAGAGGGATTAATCAAGGATAGTCAGCATGGTTTTGTTAAGGGGAGGTCACGTCTGACCAATTTGATTGAATTTTTCGAAGAGGTGTGTAGATGAGGGTGATGCATTTGACGTAGTCTACTTGGGCTTCAGCAAGGCTTTTGATAAGGTCCCACATGGGAGACTAATAATGAAGGTAAGAGCCCATGGGATCCACGGCAATTTGGCAAATTGGATCCAGAATTGGCTGAGTGGCATGAAGCAGAGGGTGATGGTCGAGGGGTGTTTTTGTGACTGGATGCCTGTGTCCAGTGGGGTTCCACAGAGATCGGTGTTGGGTCCCTTGCTTTTTGTGGTATATATAAACAATTTAGATTTGAATATATGAGGGTTGATCAGTAATTTCACGGGTGATACGAAAATTGGTGGGATGGTAAATTGTGAGGAGGATAGCCTTAGATTACAGGAGGATATAAATGGGCTGGCCAGATGGGCTGATCATTGGCAAATGAAGTTTAATCTGGATAAGTGTGAGGTGATGCACTTGGGCAGGACAAACAAGACACAGGAATACACAATGAATGGTAGGACCCTGGGAAGTACCAAGGATCAGAGGGACCTTGGTGTTCATGTCCACCGGTCCCTTAAGGTAGCGGGACAGGTAGATAAGGTGGTTAAGAAGGCATATGGGAAACTTGCCTTTATTAGCCGAGGCATAGAATATAAGAGCAGGGAGGTTATGCTGGAACTGTATAAAACGCTGGTTAGGCCACAACTAGAGTATTGCCTGCAGTTCTGGAATCCACATTATAGGAAGGATGTGATTGCACTAGAGAGAGTGCAGAGAAGATTTACCAGGATGTTGCCTGGGTTGGAGAGTTTTAGTTATGAGGAGAGATTGGGTAAATTGGGGTTATTTTCTCTGGAGCAGAGGAGATTGAGGGGGGACATGATAGAGGTGTATAAAATTATGAGGGGCATAGATAGGGTAGACAGGAAGGAATTTTTCCCCTTGGTGGAGGGATCAATAACCAGGAGGCATAGATTTAAGGTAAGGGGAGGAGGTTTAGAGGGGGTGTGAAGAAATTTCTTTTCACCCAGAGGGTGGTGGGAATCTGGAACTCACTGCCTGAAAGGTTGGTAGAGGCAAAAACCCTCATAACATTTAAGAAGTATTTGGATATGCATTTGCAATTCCACGACATACAAGGCTATGGACCTAGTGCTGGAAAATGGGATTAGAATAGCTAAGTCCTTGTTTGACCAGTGCAGACTCAATGGGCCGAAGGGCCTTTTTCTGTGCTGAAGTCCTCTATGACTCTATGAGCACTACTGGGGGTACTTACACCACATGGACAGCAGTGGTTCAAGAAATCTGCTTACCATCACCTTTTCAAGGGCAATTAGGGATGGGCAATAAATGCTGGTCTAGCCAGCGACACCCACAAATTCCATGACTGAATGAAAAAGAGTGGTCTTACCAATGCCCTGTACGTAACCTCTCTGCTTTTGTATTCAATTCCCCTCGTAATAAACAGCAATATTGTATTAGCTTTCTAACTGCTTGCTGCACCTGAACTTGTGATTTATGCACTGTCCCCGAAATCCCTCTAAGTATCAGAGCTCTGAAATCTCTCGCCATTTCAATCATCTGCTTGTTTTTTACCCTCCTTGCCAAAATGGACAATTTCACATTTTCTCACATTGTACTCCATTTGCCAGATCTTTGCCCACTCATTTAATCTATCAATATCCCATTGTCGCCCCCTTATGTCCTCTTCACAATTTACTTTCCTACCTATCTTTGTGTCATCAACAAATTTAACCACCATCCCATCCATTACTTCATCCAAGTCATTTATATAAATTGTAAACAGCTGAGGCCCCAGCACTGACCCCTGTGGCACACCACTCGTTACATCTTGCCAACCAGAAAAATACCCGCTTATGCCAACTCTCTGCTTCCTGTTAGCCAACCAAGCTTTTTTTTTCCACAACAACCTTTGATGTGGCACATTATCAAATGCCTTCTGGAAATCTAAGTACAGTACATCCACTGGTTCCACTTAATCCACAGCACATGTTACTTCTTCCAAGTACTCCGATAAATTGGTTAAACATGATTCCCATTTCACAAGGCCATGTTGACTCTGCCTGATTGCTTTGAGTTTTTTCTAAGTGCCCTGTTATAACATCTTTAATAATAGCCTCCAACATTTTCCCTATGACAGAATGTTAAGCTAACTGACCCTATAGGTTCCTGCTTTCTGTCTCCCCTCCCTTTTTGAATAAAAGAGTTACATTCACTATTTTCCAATCTAAAGGGACCGTCTCAGAATCCAGAGGATTTTGGAAAATTAAAATCAACTACCTCACTAGCCAGCTCTTTTAAGACCCTAGGATAAAGTCCATAAGGACTTGTCAGCCTGCAGTTCCAATAATGTGCTCAGTACCGCTTCTCTGGTGATTGTAATTGTCCTGAGTTCTTCCCTCCCTTCCATTTCCTGTTTTACAGCTATTTCTGGGAGATCTATAGAAACTCTTACTATCTGTCTTTATATTTCTAGCTAGCTTTCCCTCAAGCTCTAATTTTTTCCCTCCTTATTAATCTTTTAGTCATTCTTTGCTGTTCTTTATATTCTGTCCAATCTTCTGTCTGCCACCCAACTTTGCACAATCATATGCTTTCTCTTTAAGTTTGATACTGTCTTTAACCACGGATGGTGGGTCCTCCCCTTGGAATTTTTCTTTCTCGTTAGAATGTATCTATTCAGCGTTTTCTGAAATATCCCCTTAAATATCTGCCACTGAACCTCTATTGACCTGTCCCTTAACGTTTATTCATTCATGGGATGTGGGTGTCATTGCCCTTGTTCAGAGGGCATTTAAGAGTCAACCACATTACTGTGGGTCTGGAGTCACATGTAGGCCAGACCAGGTAAGAACAGCAGATTTCCTTCCCTAAGGGACATTAGTGAACCTGGTGGGTTTTTATGACAATCGGCAATGATTTTTTGATCATCAGACTTTTAATTCCAGATTTTTTTTTTATTGGATTCAAACCTTGCCATCTACTGTGGTGGGATTTGAATTTGGTGTTCCAAGAGCATGACCCTGGGCCTCTGGGTTACTAGCCCAGTGACAATACCACTACACCACCACCTCCCCCTAGTTCACTTTAGCTAGCTCTGCTTTCATGCTCTCATAATGGCACTTATTTAAGTTTAAAATACTAGTCTTCAACCCAATCTTCTCTCCCCCAAAATGTTTGTAAAATTCAAGCATATTATGATCGCTGCTACTGAGGGGCACCTTCACCATGAGTCCATTAATTAACCCTATATTGTTGCACAATAACAGTTCTAATACAGCCTGCTCTCTGGTTGGTGCCAGAATATTCTATTCTAAGAAACTATCCCAAAAGCATTCTATGAATTCCTCATCTAGGCTACTTTTTCCCACCTGATTTTTCCAGTCGATGCTGTCAGGAAGATATAGTAATGTTATTGGAATTTATTGCAAAATAGTGGTGTCTGTATCTATTGGAATTAAAAAGTCTAATGATGACAGTGAAATCCATTGTCGATTGTTGTAAAAACCCATCTGGTTCACTAATGTTCTTTAGGGAAGGAGATCTGCTGTCCTTACCTGGTCTGGCCTACATGTGACTCCAGACCCACAGCAATGTAGTTGACTCTTAAATGCCCTTTGAACCAGGGCAATTAGGGATGGATAATAAATGCTGGCCTAGCTTTTTATTTCAGTTCCTAGCTCCTCATACTCCCTATGTAGATCCTCTTTCCTAGTTCTACCGATATCATTGGTAACTACATAGACCAGGATGACTGGATCCCCCCCCTGCCCATTGTAAGCTCCTCCCCAGCCCTGAACTATCCCATACACTGGCACCAACAAAACAACATGACCTTCTGGGTTCTCACCATCAGCTACAGAGAACAGTGTCTATCCCTCTGACTATACTGTTCCCTACCACCGCCATATCCCTTTAACTCCCCCCGTTTGAATTGTTTCCTGCACCATGAAACCATACTGCACATCCATACTGCTCTTGTCTATACAATCTGCAAGAACCTCGAGCTTGTTGGTCAGTTTAAAGGCTGAGGCTCCTCCACTTCCATCTTCTTGATCCCCTTACCTCCCTGTCTCACAGTCGCATCCTCCTGTCCACCGAACAAATCAGGTGACATTAACCTAAGGGGTGTGACTGTCTTCCGGAACAAAGTGTCCTGCAAAAGCTCCCCCTCCCTGATGCATCACACTGTCTGCAGCTCATCCTCCAGCTCATTGACTCTGAGCCAAAGCCCCTCAAGCTGCAGGTACATACTGCAGGTGTGGCTGCCATGGTCTGCATTGGCAATCGGGATCTCCCACACGCTGCAGCCATAGCCTAGAAGCATGGAAACATAGAAAATAGGAACCAAAGCAAGTAATTTGGCCCTTCGAGTCTGTTCTGCCATTCAGTCTGATCATATCTGATCGTCTATCTCAAAGACCTACTCCTGCATTCTGTTCATACCCCCGTTTGCCTTTAGAGTCTAGGAATCTATCTATTTCCTTCTGAAACATATTCAATGACTCGGCCTCCACAGCCTCTGTGTTAGAGAATTCCACATGTTCACCACCCTCTGAGTGAAGAAGTTTCTCCTCATCTCAGTCCACAATGGTCTACCCCATATCCTGAGACTGTGACACCTTGTTCTAGACCCCCAGCCAGAGGAAACATTATCCCTGCATCCACTCTGTCCATCCCTGTCAGAACTTTATACATTCTAATGAGATCCCCTCTCATTCTTCTAAACTCCACAGGCCTAGTCAATCCAATCTCTCCTCATACAATCCTGCCATCCCAGGAATCAGTCTGGCAAGTATATCCTTTCTGAGGTAAGGAGACCAAAACTGCACACAATACTCCAGGTGTGGTCTCACCAAGGCCCTGTACAGCTGCAGTAAGACATCCCTACTCCTGTACTCAAGTCCTCTCACAATGAAGACCAACATACCGTTTGCCTTCTTAACTGCTTGCTTGCTTTCAGTGATTGGTGTACAAGTACACCCAGGTCCCTTTGTACATCAACATTTCCCAATCTATCACCATTTAAATAATACTCTGCCATTCTGTTTTAACTACTGACATGGATAACTTCACACTTACCCATGTTATACTGCATCTGCCATGCATTTGCCCTCTCACTCAACCTGTCTAAATCACCTTGAAGCCTCTTAACATCCTCCTCACCACTCGCATTCCCAAGTTTCATGTCATCAGCAAACTTGGAAATATTTCATTTGGTTCCCTATCTAAATCATTGATATATATTGTGAATAGCTGAGGCCCAAGTACTGATCCCTGCGGGTACCCCACTAGTCATCGCCTGACACTCCGAAAAAGACCCATTTATTCCGACTCTCTGTTCCCTGGCTGTTTTCCAATTCTCAATCCATGCCAATATATTACCCCCAATCCCATGTGCATGACACATCACCCTTCCTGCCATCTTTATTGTGTTAATTAAATAAATTTATCGCTCACTCACTCACCAAACTCCCACCTTGACATTCTGAGCAGCGCTCAGTGCAGACCAAGCAGCTCTGAAGACTCCCTGTTTTCATACTTGCTGGAAACAAATGAGTCAAGTTCTGAAAACCAGTTTAAGCTAGTTACCTCATTAACTAGCTGCAGCTGCACTCAGCTTGTGTACCCCTGTTTAAAGCGGGAATAAACTTAACTTCTCTTATCTTAAGGAGTAATTTTTTGTTGATTCCTAAATTAAGGAGAAAAGACCAGACTTTAGAAATAAGCCTTTAAAACTCCCTTGCTCACCAGGCTCAGCAACACTCTGGACTCCCATGAAGGGCCTAGGTTTGGATGCAGAGTTCTGCTCCCCCTCAGCACCACTGCTGTACTGTGGACAGGGCTGAGGTTCTACCGGAGCTGCCCTGAGTCCCCACTGCTGCCCAATAAACACTTTGGCAGGAATCTCACTTCCATGGGAAAATAGGAATCATCACCACAGGGTCAGGTACCTGAGCAGGAGGAATTCCAGGGTAATGCTTCAGCCCTCCCAATCCCTGCAGCTCCACCCACAACCCACACACCCCAACCACCTCGCTAACTTTGAACAAACTGATTCCTTGTCCCCTCGACTTACAATTCTTAGGAGTTGAGAGTCACCTTTAGACTCCATGTAGTCACTCTCTGTCGAGAATTGAGCTGACTTCCTAGGGGGAGAAGAAAAAGCACATGTTAGAAAATGTTAGTGTCCTTTGGTACACCTTGCCAGCTCCAAACAAGCTTACGTGGGCACAGACATTGTTCCAAGTAGTGTGAAATCATCCAAGCCAGCAGATTCCTGGTTTGATTCTCAGTTGGTGCTGAGGTTAGTTGATCTCAGCAGAATTGTGGAATAAACAGCACAGAAGGAAGCCATTTGGTCCATTGCTTCAGGGTCAGATCTCTGAGCAAGCTCTTCCCAAAGATAATTTCCCTGGCCCTCCCCCATTAGGCCCATTGTCCTTCTGTCCTCTCTCTGGACAAGCTACCCCCATAATGATTCTATGCAGCAAGGTCAGAGAAAACTCACAGAAACCCAAACCTCTGCTGGGCCCTGAAAGTTACCATGTGAGTGGGCAAGTGTTACAAAACATTAATCCACCCTTCCAGTCCATTGTGCCTCTGGCTATACCAATGTACCTTGCCAATAAGTTGTGACAACACACTCCATCGCTTATTGTGAACTCTCAGAATCAGAATCACAATCACAGAATCACACAGTGCAGAAGAGGCCCTTCGGCCCATCGAGTCTGCACCGACACGTGAGAAACACCTGACCTACCTACCTAATCCCATTTACCAGCACTTGGCCCATAGCCTTGAATGTTATGATGTGCCAAGTGCTCATCCAGGTACTTTTTAAAGGATGTGAGGCAACCCACCTCTACCACCCTCCCAGGCAGCGCATTCCAGACCCTCACCACCCTCTGGGTAAAAAGGTTTTTCCTCACATCCCCCCTAAACCTCCTGCCCCTCACCTTGAACTTATGTCCCCTTGTGACTGACCCTTCGACTAAGGGGAACAGCTGCTCCCTATCCCCCTGTCCATGCCCCTCATAATCTTGTACACCTCGATCATGTCGCCTCTCAGTCTTCTCTGCTCCAACGAAAACAACCCAAGTCTATCCAACCTCTCTTCATAACTTAAATGTTTCATCCCAGGCAACATCCTGGTGAATCTCCTCTGCACCCCCTCCAGTGCAATCACATCCTTCCTGTAATGTGGTGACCAGAACTGCACACAGTATTCCAGCTGTGGCCTCACCAAGGTTCTATACAACTCCAACATGACCTCCCTACTTTTGTAATCTATGCCTCAATTGCCCAGGAGTGTTGAACTCCTCAACTGGAGACCCCAGAACCAGGGATATCAGGCTGTACACAGTACAAGCTCCCACTTAACAAATTACTCTTCAGATAATTAAACAGCTCCAGAAAGCCTCCATTCCGGTAAATTAGGAACCAAATTAGAATGCACAGAAGAGGTGAAAAATCCAACATGGAGCAGAGCAAGTGTCTAACCGAGAGCAGGTGGTAGAATGAGACAGAGACAAACAGAACTTCACCAGATCAAACAGAGATTGAGGGAGTCCATGTGCAGAAATCACTAAAAGCTACTTGACATCAACAAAAACTATTAAGAGGGTTAACAGAATGTTGGCTGTAGCAGCGCTTTCTACAGGTCAGTTTGCCAAAATATTGGAAGCAGAGAAACAAGTGCCTTAGGGTCTTTCCACATTCCACATGGAGAGCCTGAATTCTGAAACTGGTTATTTGGAAATACGGATGATAAAAGACCAAACTCATAGGGGCTGAATTTTGCTGTCGGCGAGCAGGGGGTGAGGCCTGCTCGCCAGTGCGCAATATGATGCAGGATGACATCGAGCGGAACCCCCGACGTTATCCCGCCCCACTTAAGTCTTCAGGAAGGCGGGGGTGCAGCAAAATCAGCTGCGGGCCCGCCGACCTGCCAATGGCCAAATGAGGCCACTGACAGGATCATTGAAACAATTAAAGGACCTGCACGTCCAACCTTAAGGTTGTCGGGTCGGTCAGGAACCCCGGCGGGAACTAGAGGAAACATGAAACCTTATCCAGCGGCGGGATGAAGTTTCATGTAGGGTTTTAAAAATTTGAATAAAGTTTGAGTGAAATTTATTAATATGTCTCATCTCGTCACACGAGAGGGACTTGTTAAGGATATTTTTTCTCTATTTTTATTGTTTATACAACTGTCAGTGATCTCCCTGAGGCTGCACTTAGCCTCAGGGAGTTGTGCGCATGCACGATAGAACACACTCTCGCTTTTGGGAAATCCCACCCTCGCCCGCGCAGGGAGTGCATAGCGCTTCCTGCTGGACATCACGCTGGGTGGGCCTTAATTGGCCCCGCCCATGTAAAATGGCGGCGGGGCCCGTTTCTCCGGCGGGGATTGGCTCCCCACCCACCGGAGATTGGGTCAGGCCCACCCGACAGGCGGAGAATTCTGCCCACAGAAATTTACAACGGGGGATGAAGCTCCATCTAATTCACGTTCTGCCGCTCTGGTCATCATGCGATCCAATGATAATGGAGTTACTGACCAATCAGAGTGGGCAATGAGTCGACAACAAAGTCAGGCCTAAGGTGGAGAAAGGCCCCCATTGGGGAAGAGCTTAAAGAACCAGAGCTGCAAAGCTACCTGGACCTCCCACATTTCAGGTCTCAAATTACTCAGATATTGTGTCTCACAATGTTATTTTCTGAAAGAAATCTATCTCGCACAAATTTGAATAAACCAACGCCACCCCCAGCATTTCAGATCAATGATACCTCGATTTAAAAATGATTGCCCAAGAAACCAAAATTACTCCTTTCAGCCATTGGATTCATTGCGGCTTCTCTGACCAGGCTGTCAGCAACCTGTGTAAATGCTGCACTGAATCCCTCCGCCTCTCTCACTGTTTCTCCCAGACCAAGGTACCTGGCGATCCCCGGCCTCCCCTGCTGTTGATGCTACCAGGAGTGTGCTATTAGTGTACAGCCGGCTTACCTCTTGCAGTTCCCACAGGAGATTAGCAGCAGGATGAGCAGCAGTAAGGACAGAGTGAAGAGCAGCCCCAGATTCAATGGATAGGGTCCAGTGCTCAAGGACCAGAACTCTGAGTTCATTATCAAAGGTGGAGTTGTGAGATGCTGGAGTTAATTCATCTGAAAGAACGATAATAAAATTCCTTACAGACATTGACTGTGGTGGGACTTAGATTCACAACAAAAGGAAATATCAGGAAAATTGATTCAGAAAGTAGTCACGTGTGGACATATCCTTAAGGTGCAGCAGAAAGCAGGAGATCATGGATTTCTGGTTCAGATATTTTAAAGTGATAGGAGCAGGGGTTCCGAGGGGAGCTCAGCGAGATCTCTAGGCTGGAGATCACCGTTTCTGAGGCAACGTACTGCCCACCGAGGGTGAGAGTCTCTACAAGTGGCCCAGTGTATCTCAGGCCTGGATCCCCAGAAGAGGGAAGAGGATTTAGTTCTCTATACTTCAAATCAAACACACCATAGGGGCTGAGGAGCAACTGGGTGAAACTATGGCTTTCTACATCAATCTGTCCGGTTCATGGTCACTTTTGTGATCATATTTTTATGCCAAGGTGGGTCTTGAAGGCCAGTATTACCATCACACAACCGGGACGCTCTCTGGTCCTTCCAACTCAACTCAACGTAACTAATTTCTCCCCCCAAGATTTGCTCAAGTCGAGCTTGACGTTCTGATATTTTTTTTGCCAAGGAGTTTATTTGGTGAGATTTTGTAAAGATAATGAGCCTTTTAGTTCAATTTCTATTTTTATTGAAGCCACCCATTTTACATTAATGGACAAAAACACAATCCACCCCTCTTTCTTTCTAAGTGGAATTGCGGGTTTGTCTGTCCTCTGTCACTGGGCTGGGCTGGGTTTTACTCAGCCCTGCTTTTACCCTATCTTGTCTTCTCCCAGTCCCCGTCCATAGTTTTTCCTTCCAAATGCAGCTTATCTGCTCCTGTCCGAGCTCTCAGGGACAGTCAGTTAAACATCAGTTGAATCCTAAATCCGGTTTGTACTCACAGATATTTGCTGGTGTGAGAAACAGGCAGTGATCGCAGACAACGCCAGTTGAATCTTGCATGTAGCCTTTCCCTTAGTGACAAGCGCCTGTCCATTGTACCAAGGAAGGAGGTGAGTGAAGGCAAAATCTCCACATAACTGCTCCCAATGCTGAAATCAAACTCCAGCATGGAGGTGCAGAGCTGGTGTACAGAAAGCTGCGGCAGCTCAGCTACACTGACCTTTGGTCAATGACACTGGCAATTTATTTCACTTCCTCACTCTCTGCTGTTCCTTTCTGCTGGGGGAAAAAGTTAGCCAGCCTCAAAAAAGTCGACTGTCCAGGCCAATCATAGCGAGGGAAGGTCAAGTGGAATGAGCCCTTCACTCACGCAGTGTGCTCTGACCCTGAGACTCAACAGCTCGCCACTCTGTCAGCTTTAACCCTTTCAAAGCTGCAATCCTCTCAAATTTCAGCTACTATCACTCATCGCTCCCACACAGCACGCTGTTTAGTTCAGTCAGTGCAGCGCTGCCTAAGCATCGGTGAGCTGGGCTTTGGCTAATGGAATGTTCTCTCCCTTGCTTCCCAGTCCATTTGTGTCACTACCTCTCCTGTACCTTCAGTCAGGACATTGAAAAGTTACAAACTGTCTGGACTGCCTCACCATTACCTCAGTGCTGAAGAGCCATTGAGTAGGACTGAGTTTCCAAGTGATTTAGTCAAAGGGAATGGTGATTTTGCCCTGAATCAAAAACAGGCTCCAACCTCCTCCAATGGGACAAAGTCAAAGAGCAATCACCGATTGGCTGATCATAGTGAAGGAATATTAAATGAATTCAGTAGGTTCACTATAGTCAAGAGTGTACTTAGACTTTGGAAGGAGATTAAGTGGGTTGGGAGAGTGCCTGATAGGGGACAGTGTACATGGGCTATGAGAGGAGATTACATGAATGGAAAAGACAGAAAGAGTGGAGTATAATTTCAGTGGGATGGAATGCCCTTTTTCTGTTCCTGATTGCCAATAATCAATCCTCTCAGATAAATAGCATCTCCACTTGCTGCTCCTCCCCTGCGGTGGTCAATCAGAAGGACAATGAGGGAGAGCAGCGTGGGTAATTGCTCATCCTCTCACCCTCTGCACGAGCCTCTTGACCCTCTTTGCAGTCCAGGCAGGGGTGAACCAACTACAACCAGACTGCAGCCGCCACATCAAAGAGTGGCTTTGTGCTTCAGTTAGACACAACACACAGTGCTTATTACAGAAACTCCAGTGAAATCTCTGCAAAAAATAATTGGAAAGTTGAAGCATAGTCACGTTGTCTCTGCTACAATGCCTGGCCTTGGCAAAGAGGCTGCCTGCACTCATGTTACAAGTTTATGTATCAAGAAGAAGAAGGAAGGGACCCTGCTCAAACAATCCCTACGTACCCAGTATGATTCCAATAACATCCATCCTTCCTGCCCATGTGAGTCAGAGGCAGCCAAAGAGAGAGAGAGAGCAAGAGACAGAGACAGAGACAGGCAGAGAGAGAGAGGGAGAAAGGGAGAGAGGGAGACAGAGACAGGGAAAGCAGTGAGAGAGAGAGATTGAGAGCAGAGCAAGAGAGAGTGAGAGCAGAGAGACAGGGAATGAGAGCAGAGAGAGAGAAAGAGCAGAGAGAGACAGAGACAGCGAGAGAGAGCAGAGAGAGAGAGAGGGAGACAGAGGCAGAGAGAGCAGTGAGAGAGCCAGAGAGTGAGAGCAGAGAGCCAGTGAGGGCAGAGAGAGAAAGAGCACAGAGAGAGAGAGGGAGACAGAGACAGAGAGAGCAGTGAGAGAAAGAGCAGAGAGAGAGAGAGCCAGAGAGAGAGACAGAGACAGAGAGACAGAGAGAGAGAGAGATAGAGACAGAGAATGAGAGAAGAGAGAGACAAGAAGTGAGAGCAGAGAGAGAGTGAGGGCAGAGAGAGGCAGAGACAGAGAAAAAGCAGAGAGAGAGAGACACACGTACAGAGAGAGAGAGAGTGAGAGCAGAGAGAGACAGAGCAGAGAGAGACAGAGAGAGAGAGAGAGGTAGAGAGAGATAGAGAGCCAAAGAGAGAGAGAGAGAGGGAGAGAGACAGACTGAGAGAGATAGAGAGAGAGAAAGGGAGACAGACAGTGAGAGAGAGTGAGAGTGAGAGCAGAGAGAGTGCCAGAATGAGAGCAGAAAGAGACAGAGCAGAGAGAGACAGAGAGTGAGAGAGAGAGCAGAGAGAGACAGAGAGAGAGAGAGGGAGCAGAGAGAGACAGAGAGTGAGAGCAGAGAGAAAGAGCAGAGAGAGCAGAGAGAGACAGAGAGCGAGAGAGAGAGAGAGAGAAGTGAGAGAGCCAGAGAGAGAGAGAGAGATAGAGAGAGAGAGACGTAGAGAGAGAGAGAGGGAGAGAGACAGACTGAGAGTCAGGGAGGCAGACAGGGAGAGAGGGTCCTGAAGGGGAGGGTGCCACATAAAGTTGCCGCCTAAAAGATAATCTCAGAGTAAATGTACTTGGAGCTTTAACAAATCAAAGTACATGAACTTTTGTAACAATTTCCATGGCCTCAGAACATTCCAAAGTGCTTCACACAGCTAATGAAATAATTTTGAAGTGTATCCACTGTTGTAACTAAGGAAACAGAGCAACCAATTTGTGCACAGCATGATGCTTTTTATTTATTCATTCACAGGATGTGGGCTTCGCTGGCTGGGCCAGCATTTATTGCCCATCCCTAGTTGCCCTTGAGAAGGTGGTGGTGAGCTGCCTTCTTGAGCCGCTGCAGTCCTTCCTCCTAAGGGAAGGTGGTGGTACAGTGGTAATGCTGCTGGGCCAGGAATCCTGAAGCCTGGGCTAATATCCTGTGAGGAATTGATTCAAATCTCACCATGGGAGCTGGAGGGATTTAATTCAATTAATAAATCTGGAATTGAAAGATAGCCTCAGTGATACTTTCAAGGTCACCATCATCAACCATCTGGTTCACTCATGGGAAGGGAATCTGCTGTCTTTACCTGGTCTGGCCTACATGTGACTCCAGACCCACAGCAATGTGGTTGACTCTTAACTGCCCCCTGACATAGCCTAGCAAGACATTCAGCTCAGAAATGGGCACAAGTGCTGGTCTTGACACCCACACCCCAGGAAAGAATATTTTTTTAAAAATCCACCTGATGTAGCAACAGTTAGGGAAGAGGGTTGTGGTGTGGGGTGGTGTGGAGTGCTCTGGGGTGGTGGTGGGGTGGGGGTTGTGGGGTGGGGTGGGGTGTGGTGGGGCGGTAGTGTGGGTGGGGTGGGGTGGGGTGATGTGGGGTGGGGTGGGGTGATGTGGGGTGGGGTGGGGTGGGGTGGGGTGGGGTGGGGGGCTGTGGGGTGGGGTGGGGTGGGGTGGGGTGATGTGGGGGGGGTGGTGTGGGGTGGTGTGGTGTGGGGGTGGGTGGTGTGGGGGTGGGGTGATGTGGGGTGGGGTGAGGTGATGTGGGGGGGGGGGTGGGGTAATGTGGGGTGGTGTGGGAGGGGTGGGGTGGGTGGTGTGGGGGTGGGGTGATGTGGTGTGGGGTGAGGTGATGTGGGGTGATGTGGGGGTGGTGTGGGGTGGGGTGGGGTGGGGTGGGTGGTGTGGGGGTGGGGTGGGTGGTGTGGGGGTGGGGTGATGTGGGGTGGGGTGAGGTGATGTGGTGTGGGGTGAGGTGATGTGGGGTGATGTGGGGGTGGTGTGGGGTGGGGTGGGGTGGGGTGGGTGGTGAGGGGGTGGGGGTGGG